>NC_081377.1:42842516-43142516 GCF_030684315.1 Stegostoma tigrinum | reverse complement strand
CAAAGGAACAGAATGGATACTTCTGCAACAATCTTAATGGTGGGAGACACCAGCAGCATACCAGAACTTCGAGAGTCAGGAGACAGAGGGGAGTATAGTGGTTTTCACTAAGGAGAAGGTGCAGAGGAAGCTATAAGGTCGGAAGGCAGATAAATTACCCAAATCAGACAAACTACACCCCCAGAGGTCTGAAAGAGACAGCCTAGGAGATTGTAGATTCATTGGTGATCTTTCAGGAATCACTCAAAAGAATAGATACACAAATTATTTTCCAAATGGTAGCGGCTTCAGAATCTGAAGCACAAAGGACCTTGGGAGTTTTAGTGTAGGATTGTCTTGAAGTTAACATGCAACTTCAGTTGGCATTTAGGAAGGTAAATACAATGTTGGTATTTATTTCAAGAGGTCTAGAATCCAAGGACAGATGTAATGTGTATGCTGTATAAAGCTCTAGTCAGACCACATTTGGAATATTGTGAGCAGATTCAAAGGGGAGGTGATGACCTAATGGTATTTATTCCTGGACTGTTAATCCAGAAATCTAGATAACAACATATTTGGAGGATCTGGGTTCAAATCCTATCATGGCAGATGGTGGAATTTGAGTTCAATAAAATATCTGGAATTAGGAATCAAATGATGACCATGAATCCAGTTGATCGTTTTGAAAAGCCCATCTGGTTCACTGCCCCTTTTTAGGGAAGGAAACTGCCACCTGTACCTGGTCGGGTTGCATGTGACTTCAGACCCACAGCAATGTGGTTGATTCTGAATTGTTTGCGCAGTAAATGCTGCCTAAGTGTTGGTTTTTTTCTTTCTTTTGGGTCCTGTTTGCAAGGAGGGATGTGCTGGTATTGGAGAGATTCCAGAGGAGGTTGACAAGAATGTTTCTGGGACTGAAAGGCTTGGAATGGATGATGGTTGAGGACTCTGGGTCTGTACTCGATGGAGTTTAGAAGGATGAAGGGGGATTTGATTGAAACTGTCATCATAGTGAGAGGCCTGGGTAGAGCAGATATGGAGAAGATGCTTCCACCAGTAGGAGACACTTGGGCCTGAGGGCACAGCCTTGGAATGAAGGGATGACCCATTAGAATGGCGATGAGGAGGGATTTCTTCAGCCAGAGTGATTAATCTGTAGAACTTATTGCTGGAGAAGACTGTGGAGGCCAAGTCATTGAGTGTACATAAGGCAGAGAGAAGTTCTCATTTGTAAGTGCATCCTGTCTTACAGGGATAAGGCAGGAGAATGAAGCTGAGATGAGAGATATCAGCCATGATTGAATGATGGAGTGAACTCAATGGGCTGAATGGCCTAATTCTGCCCTTGTATCTTATGGCCTAATAAAAGGTTTTTTGAAATCCCAAAGCGTTAATTTCATTTACAAATCCACTTGTAAGGGGGGAATGTTACAGGATTTTTCCCCAGTGACTCAGAGGGAAATGAGGAATAAACACTTCAAAGTCATGTCCTTACACCCTGCACTATACCCAAAATGATGTTTTATTTGTCAGAGGTCTTGGTACGCTAGCTATTGAAAGACTATCTACTTGCAGTATCATCTGGTGTTACACTGGAGATGCAACTTTTATTGCTTCAATAACTTATTGCTTCTGGCATTGGAAAAGTTGTTTGTGCCTGACATCTTGCAGATTTTAAAATCCGATGCATTTTACTCTTGGAAGAGAGGTGTTTCAAATGCGTTCCGTTCTACATTATTAAAACTCTCTCTTTCAATGAAAAACAATTGCTTGAAATAGCAGCTTGTTGTATATTGCAGATCTTAAAAAAAAGTTTTATTGCTCCATTTTGATCATTTCAGCTGATTTCTCCACGGTATCAAACAAATGAGATGGAGGACTTTATTTTTGTTTTTACATGTGCTTCCCATTAGCCTCTTGTCTAATAAATGTTGGTTTCATGTAATTTGGCCATTCTAATTTTTTTTCCTCTTTTTAGAAACAGTTTTAGTCCACGAAGATCCCAGCTATTAGATTAGCCAACAGCGTTGAGAAATCACTTCTGTATTTTTATCTACCATTGTAACAATTCACTCAACTCTATTTTGGGATGATGGTCTTGTCTTGTGAAGAAAGGTTGAACAGTTTTGGTCCTTTTGAAAGAGCAAGTTTTATTGAAACTTCTAAGATCTTGAGCAGAGATAATGGGAACTGCAGATGCTGCAGAATCCAAGATAAGTGTGTGGAGCTGGATGAACACAGCAGGCCATCTTAGGAAGATGTTGCTTGGCCCGCTGTGTTCGTCCAGCTCCACACTTTATCTAAGATCTTGAGCAGACTTGTCAGGCTGACTCAGAGGACCTTGTCTCTTCTACAAGAGACTAGAATTGGGACCCAGCTCAATAATGACCCCTTGCTTTCAAGACCGAGATGAAAATGTTTTTTGCTTTTGGTCAAGATTGCTGGCCTGTTATTCCCTTCCTCTGAAAGCAGTGGAGGCTGTCATTTGACCTTTCACAAGGTTTTTGCTAGACATTCGAGTGATGGCTTGTGCTGGTGGGCAAACAGGAACGTGGAGTGGTTACAACGACCAGATTAGTAATTATCTTGCTGAGTGGCCAAATCCTAGAGGCATAGTCATACAGCTCAGAGAGAGACCCTTTTGGTCTGATCATCCACACCAACCTGCTATCAGAATCTGACCTGGTCCCATTTGGCCCATAATCCCTCTAAACACTTCCTGTTCATGTACCCATCCAGATACCTCTTTCAATGTTGTAACTGTACCATCCTTCACCATTTTTTTTAAAAGCAGATCATTCCATGCACACACCAACCCCTGTGAAAAGTAGCAGAGGTAGTGGCTCAACCCTTGGACTGGGAGATAATGGGAACTGCAGATGCTGGAGAATCCAAGATAAGTGTGTGAAGCTGGATGAACACATGCCAAGCAGCACAAATGCATTTTAACTCCACCTCCCATTCCTCAGACGACATGCCCATCATGGGCCTCCTGCAGTGCCACAATGATGCCACCCGACGGTTGCAGGAACAGCAACTCATTCCGCTTGGGAACCCTGCAGCCCAATGGTATCAAGTGGATTTCACAATTTTCAAAATCTCCCCTTTACCCACTGCATCCCAAAACCAGCCCAGCCTGTTCTTCCTCTCTCCTATCCCTTCCTCCCACCCCAAGCCGCACCTCCATTTCCTACCTACTAACCTCATCCCGCCTCCTTGACCTGTCTGTCTTCCCTGGACTGACCTATCCCCTCCCCACCTATACTCTCCTCTCCACCTATCTTCTTTTCTCTCCATCTTCAGTCCACCTGCCCCCCCCCCCCACCCCACTCCCTATTTATTCCAGAACCCTCTTCCCCATCCCCCTCTCTGAAGGGTCTAGGCCCGAAACGTCAGCTTTTGTGCTCCTGAGATGCTGCATGGCCTGCTGTGTTCATCCAGCTCCACACATTGTTACCTTGGACCAGGAGCCTGGGTTTCAAGTCCCCCTTGCTCCAGAAGTGTGTAATAACAGCTCTGAATGGTTGATTAGAAAAATTGTCAATTTTCCTTTGAAATTATGCCTCCTTTGTTTCTTTTTAGAAATGATAGGCAGGAGGTTTTGGAGAGGGTTTGAGGAAAAGTTTTCACCCAGAGGATGGTGGGGGTGGGGTTTGGAATGCACTGCCTGTTGAGGCAGGAAAGCTCTCAACCTTGAAAGAGTATTGGGGTGAGCCACTCAATGTTATGACCTTCAAGGTTATGTGCCAAGTGCAAGAAACTAACACTAATGTTGTTTTAGCATGGCTTTGGCAATATAGCCTTGATGGGCTGAAAGGTCTCTACTGTGTTGTATGAAAATGTTAAAGCCAATGTATCAGTGCAAAGCCTTGGTTCTGACTTCACTCTATTGCTGCTGTTCTGGGAAGTACTTGAACCCTTGACAACATGCTGAAAGCAACACCATTTTGTAAACTACTTTCGACACCATCCTGTCCTAACCTGTCGTGGTGGGGTTTTTCAGTTTTAATGGTGATGCCAACATTTGATTTTGGCTTTGAAAGTTGCCATTCTTCCTCTAGCTTTCAAGAGAACTGTAAGTGCTAGACAAATCTTACATTTTTGGATTAGCGTAGATCCTTGTTGGAGTTTCCTACTTGAATGTATTTTCTCTTTTAAAATTTGAGGCGTTTGATTCCAAAATGTAGTTTCTGTGAAGCATCTCTTATAAATCCAGGGAATTGTCACTTTTTTAGTACTGGAGCTCTGCAGCAGGTGGAAACCCAGGTGTCATCTGTTCCTAGTGACTGGTTCCGCACGGTATTTGCAATATGTAAACCGATGCCTTGTTTGTTCAATTATAACATCAGAGACCTAATTCGGTTGCAGTAACATCACCTTGCACGTAATCCAACCTTGATCGGTTAGTTATCCTCCAGTATCATATCACTGTTGCCAAGTAACACCCTGGTACTGAATTAATACACTCTAAAATTTAGATTCTGTTGGAGGACTTTGCCTGACTTTAGAAGTAAGTCTGTACGCTCAAGCACAGGAATTGCGTGTGGCATAAACACTGAATTGCCTTAATTGCTGGGAGTACCACAACAGAATTTTTAAAAATTTGCATTTACATAGACCCTAACTTCCCACATGCCTTTAGCCAATAGACTACCAGTGACTTCATTACAGCGATTGCCAATTTATGAATGTGAGAACTAAGAAAGCTTGTACTTCTGTATCTGATCCCATACAGAGAGGTATTTTTCACAGGTATGTATGAACCTGTCTGTGTGGGATCAGATACAGAAGTACAAGCTTTCATTAGTTTCTGTACTTCAGGAGAGGCCTCACTAATGTACTGTACAACCTCAACAACATGACGTCCCAACTCTCATACTGAGGTCTAAGCTGCAAGGGCAAGCGTGCTAAACTCCTTCTTAACCACCCTGTCCACATGTGACACATTTCAAAGAATTATATATTCAAACCCTTAGGTCCGTGTTCTACAATTCCTCCCCAGGGCCCTAACACTTAAATGTATAAGTCTTGCCCTTATTTGTTTTACCAACATGCAACACCTCACATTTTATCCAAATTAAATTCATCTACCACTCCTGAGCCCATTGGCCCAATTGATCAAGATTCTTTTATAATCTTGGATGACCTTTTACTATCTGCTATACTGCCAATTTTGGTGTTGTCTGCAAATTTACCAAGCAGTCCTCCTAAATTCTCATTCAAATCATTAATACAAATGATGAAAAACAGTGGACTGTATACTGATTCCCTGTGGAACATGGCTGTTCACAGGCCTCCAGTCTGGAAAAGCCAGGACCACCCTCTGTGTGTCTCCTAACTTCAAGCCAATTTTGTATCCAATTGGCCAGTTTCCCCCTGAATCCCATGTGATTTTGATTTTACTAACTAGTCTACCGTACAGAGCACTCAGACTTTTTTGTTTACGTGGACTTCAGCAATGCTTACTGTTCTGTCCTCCAATTTTTTTGATAACTTCCTCAAGTTTGTGCAAGGAAAATTGTAGTTCACAAAGCCATGCTGCCTATCCCTAATCAGCCCTTGCCTCTCCAAATGCATGTAAATCCTATCTTTCAAAATCCCCTCCAATAACTTGCCCACCACTAAAGTTTGAAGCTCAGATCTGTGTAGTTCTCAGACTTCCCCTTATAGCATTTCTTAAAGGTGCAACATTCACCACCCTCTGGTAATCACCTGTGGTTATAGATGCAAAAAAACTTTTATTTTGCTACAGACCCTGCAATTTCCTGCCTGATTTCCCACAACATTCTGGGATACACGTGATCAAGTTCCACAGATCTAAACACCCTTTTTTGTGTGGTTTCTAAGACATCCGGTATTTCCTCTTCTGTAATGCGCTCTGTTTTGAAAACGTCACTGTGTTTACTTCCCTGCGTCCTCTAGCCTCCATTTCTTTCTCCACAATTTAAAAACTGACAAAATATTCATTTACTAGCTCTGCATGTCCTGAGGTTCAACAGCAGTAAATCTACAACCACTGTACCCTATGGCAAAGGTCTTCCAGAAGAGGCCTGCTTGACTGTTTTAAGGAGCAGAATGGTTGGCCACTTCTGACTTTAGCCACAAGGTTACAAATTACCTGTGCACTTTTTTTGTGCATCTCTGCTTGGAAAACACAGCCTTTGTCATTTTGAACTTTTTTCAAAATCGTAACTTCATATTAAATTGCAACTGTCCCGTGCCCACCCATCCTTCCCTGCCTATTTGTTAACCCCTAATTTACGGGAATCTAACACACATTGCTTGATGATAACTGAAATGTTATGACTGAAAGATCTCTTGTAAGTCTGACTCTGAGCCTAATGTGGTTTTCAGACAGTGTAAACAGGCAAACCATTGTTCATTCAGTAATATAATCCTATTGCTTAACTCTTTGTAAGCGAACAGAGATGTAACCAGTTGTGATTTCTTCTGAATTGCACATACAACCATAAAACTTGCTTCAAAGGTTTTATTAGAAGTGGCTGTTTGCTGTTCTGGAGCAGGGAACTCTGTTTATAGTAGATCCAAATTTTGCACTAAGAATAACAATCAGACTGCTATATTGCACGCTGCCACTATAAATTAAATCTAACATCCACACGTGCAGTTAAGCGCGCATGTCGGAAGTAGCTATCTGTTTATGCTCTAATCCTGCTGAGTTGCACAAAACAATTAACTTGCCAAAAGACTCTGAACAGAAGCAGATGCAAGGCATAAAGTGTTAGTCATTTGCCCAATGATCACAATAAACTTGGTTCACAAAAACAAGCTTGTAATTAATTTCTTTAAATGGCTGAGTCTTATTTGTTACTGTATCTGGCAATGCAAGCTAACATTTCTTACCCGCAAGTATGGAGTCTCATTTCTTCAGATATTAACTCTTTGGAGACATAATTTTACCCTTCTAATCCTAAATGGTGGAATGCTGCTCTCTAGATTTAGATTTTTAGGATTGGATTTTACTGTGGTATGTACTCCAGTACAGGAGTACAGTGAAAAGTGTATAATATCACCACACGAGGTACCATCTTTGGCACAAAGGTACTCGGGTACAAAGTAGTAAGAAACACTTTTTTAAAAAGCTAAGCATTACCTTCACTTAAGTAGAAATATCAGGACTCAAAGGGGAATCGGAAATTGGGATAGAGTGCGAAACGGGCTAAGAAATTTAAAACCAAGAGGTGTTTACTTCCAATTAGCCACCCATACTAATCTGATTTACAGATGAATAGTATTGACCTTGTGTGAGTTTAAGATGTGAGCAGCAGAGTATGGGAGATGGGATGTTTAAGCCGAAAAGCATTAGTGATCAATTCTATAGGAATGGATAAGGATGAGGCATGGGTAGAGTTGAGATATTGATGTCTGAAATGTGGAACTTGTTCAGCTGGAAACCTTTGTTTTGGGTTCTGCTTGGTCATTTAGAATGAGATGTATTCCACCTTGAAAAGAAACAACCTTTTATTTTAGTCCCAGTGAGAATAACCTGTTAGAATGCTGCTTGGATTCAATTTCATTGAATCCTGTCCAATGATAATTCTTACTGTTTCTATTTTGGACTGTTGGATTAGCTTGGAAGTTTACCTGGCAGTTTTCCACCCCTTTTTTTTTTGAGGAAAAAGAACGTTAAGGTTTCTGTATGTCAGGTTCATGGCTTAATTTATTTGCTGTTATAGTTTGAAAGCTGACTTCATTTTTTTTCTTTAAGTTAGTCATACAGCATAGAAACAGACTGCTCAGCCCAGCTCATCCAGACTGACCAGGTCTCCCAAAATGACCTTTTTCCCATTTGCTTGTTTGACTTGTATCCCTCAAAGCATTTTGCTACTCATAGACCTGTCTGAACACCTTTTTAAACATTGTAGGTGGTAGAGACTAGTACACAGTTAGAACCGGCAACTCATTCCCTCAGCTCGCTGCCCTGTGTGGAGAAAATTGCCTCTCGGCTCTCTTGTTTAATTCTGAGATACTCTTCCAAAGATAGCTCTTATCTCTTGCTGGTCAGTAAGAAACTCTGACTGTCTGACCCATTTGAGTCTTAAGGACCACTAATGCTTTGGGGGGATGGTGTTGTAAACCTACAGCTGCCACCTTTTCAGGGGACACTTGAGCCAGTTGGTCAAATGCCACTCAGTGCAAATTTTAATTGCTTTTGCAACGGTTAACTTCCATTTTCTGTCTCTTTGGATGAGTTTCTACTCCCTGGCCCCTGATGACCTGTGGAAGAGAAAATTGGGACTAGAAGCCAATTGGCTAAATAGATAAACAGCTCTCAAGGCTAATCAGGTCAATGGATCTCCTGTCATCCAGGGACATGTTTTAGCTCCCATTTCTGTATCTTGATAAGGGACATGTATTATATTCACTCACTGCCAACCCTGAACTATATTTCCCTTACTGTACAAGAATAAAATTTATCCTCACATGCAGTCATCTGAGTGCAGCGAGAAGCTTGTAATGTCACTTCTTGGCCCCCATCTTGGGTACAGGATACCTAGGTGCAGATATTTTGTCGCAGAATTGAAATACTAAAATAGACTAGCATGGGAACACAGAATTTAAAAGCCCAGAGTGTGAATAAAAAGTGTATTTTAAAGTTTGCAAGTTCCATGTACATCTTTGGGGCAGGTGCTGGAAAATGGGATCAGAATAGCTAGGCGGTTGTTTGTGACCAGTGCAGATGTGATGGGGGCCATAGAGCCTTTTGCTGAGCTGTAGATCTCTATTGTTCTGTATAGTTTGTGGCAGATTTTTTTTTAAAGCTTCAAATGCATTTCCTGTTCAGAGAACCTCTGGTCGAGCAGCATCGATGGAGAGAGAACGGTTAATAATGTTTCAATTCCAGTTACCCTTCTGAAAAGTAACAGTAATTACTTTTGTAACAACTGCTCTGAAAATTTTAGCGACAGTAAGAAAACTTTCTACTTGTTCAAGGGGCACCTGGGGTAAAGTAGTAAAACTGAGTTTTTTTTTAAACTTTCAGAAATCTTTTGTGTTGAAAAGACATCCGAAAATCTCACGGCCTGCAGTATACATGACGAAGTTTCAATGTGTGAAGGTAGGAGAAATGATGTGATTTTGACACTGCCTGACTCATGCCTTGCTGTTCCCAGAATGTAAAGCTTCTCTGGCTCGCTCTTGCGTTCTCTCACAATTCGAGACCTTACTTGAAGAAAGTGTACCTGTGCTTTGTTTAGATAACGGAGGTTCCAGTTGAGCATTTTGAACATTGCACATGAGAGAAACAATTATTTTAGTCTCAGTGACAGCAATCTACTATCAGCTAAAGGATTTTGTGGTGGGACTTGTTAAACAACATGGTGACCTTTTGCTCCTCATGTCACTGCATGCTGCAAATAGCTTTGAGTGATGTAGAAAAGCTTTTTTCTCTACTTCTACACCTCCTTGATCTTTTGGAGTACGTAATTCTGAAGGCAGAACTGTCTGGGTGACGCATTTCTTCCTCGTCCAGTCTTAAATTGGAGGCTGTTTATTGAGATGTTTGTGTTTGCTTTTTTAAAAGTAAAAATTGGGATGTGGGTTTTGCTGGCTGGCCAGCATTTATTGCCCCTCCCTCCTTTCCCATGAGAAGGTGGTGATGGTGCTACATTCTTGAACTGCTCCTGTAGGTTGACCCACAATACCCATGGGGAGGGACTTCCAGTGACACTGAAGGAACAGCGATATGTCTCCAAGTCAGAATGGTGAGCACTTGGAGGGGAACTTCCAGGTGGTGATTTGCTACCCTTGTCCTTGTAGATGGAAGTGGCTGTTTTTGTTTGGAAGATGCAGTTGAAGGAGTTTGGTGAATTTCTGTATTACATTTTGTAAATGGTGCACACTGCTACTGAACACTGGAGATGGAGTGAATAAAAGCTTGCAGATGTGGTGCCAATCAATGGGCAGCCCTGTTTTAGAGGATATCAAGATTTTTGTGCACTGTTGAAACTACACCTGCCCAGGGAAGTGGGGAGTGTTCCATCATACTTCTGACTTTTTTGTGTCCTATTTTTGGCATCTACTCTGTCATGCCCTTCAGTCTTTGTATGTTTCAGTAAAATTACTACTTTTCTAAACACCAATGAATACAGGCACAAACTATCCAACCTATTGTCATAGGTTCCTGGAATGAAACAGGTGTCCTTTTTTCCCCACCCCCCACCCCAATTTCCCCAGCATATGCTTTCTTCTTCCATTTTCATTCTGTGCATTCTCTTAACCATATTCCTTTTGCAGCCTTTGTATCCTCTTCTCCACTCGCCTCCTTATTTACCTTCTGTACCTTTTTTGGCAAATTTTGGTTACAGTACAGAGTAGTAGGAACTGCAGGTGCTGAAGAATCTGTGACAACAAGGTGTAGATCTGGATGAACACAGTATGCCAAGCAGCATCCGAGGAGCAGGAAGGCTGACGTTTTGGGCCTTGACTAGTCGACCACTCCTCCAAATTTGCAATATAGACTGTAAATAACTACGGCTCCTTCACTGATTCCTGCACTTCCCCATGAAGTTGAGGGTTGTTGACCTGAAGATGGCCAAGTCATCCTGACGTTTGTTTGTTTGTTTGTTTATTTTTTCCCAGTATTTAGTTTAAACCCTCTATGATAATCTGTCACTCCAACACCACCAGCTCTCGTGTGTTTAGTTTTCTCCGTGGTCCCTTTATCAAATACTTCTTGGAAACCCCAAATACAATGCATCTACTGGTTTCCCTTTTTTAAATCCATTCTGCTTGCTACATCCCTAAAGGACTCCAATAAATTAGTCCAATGTGATTTTCCCCTTTTTCGTCCAGCCATGTTGACTCTAAATTACCTCAGCAATGGATTCCAGCATTTTTCCAACAACCAGTGTTATTTCCTGTTTCTGGCTCCCTTCTCCATTTGTCCTTTTTTTTTTTGCTAGATGCATTATGTTTGTTTTTTCTTTTTATTAAATCTTCCTAAAATGTAGAGTATTTTGGCAGGTATAACCATTGTATCCTGTATCTCTGAATCTACCTTTTTGAAGACCCTCCAGGAGCAGAGCATCCGTCAGATTCCTCAGTCTTTGGTTCCATTAGACTTCTCAATACTTTATTTTTCTCTAGTGCCTTTGTGTATTGATTTAAGTTCCTCCCTCATTTTTCACTTTTTGTTTAAAAAAATTTTCTACTATCACAGTGGTGATCCCATGAAGACCAATGCAAAATGCTTTCTCAAAATCATTGCTATTGCTTTGTTTCTCAGTTTCATTCCCGAAGTGGATCCAAGGAGGAGATGAGACCACCGTCGTCTTACTTTTTTGAAGCTCACTATTGCAATATGTCCTTTCACAGTCTTTATTTTTTTCTTTCAATTTGACACAATCCCTAAATTTCATAGCACTGGGTGTTTTCTCTTGGCTAACGTTTTTAGGAATGGAGCAACTGGTTGGACCCCTTCATACCTTCCATAGTATTTTGTTATAGAAAAGTGAGATAGTTACATTACATTCAGCCTCTTTAAGCCTCTCCTGGCTTTCTCTAAAAAGTTTATTATCCCACTCATCTGCCTCTAAAGATGTCAAATTTCTCTCCTTCGCTGAGAGTTACAAATAAAATGAATGGGAGGTCTTTGCTAGGGTGGAGGTTGTCAAGACTGGCCGGCATATTTTTAAGGTGAGAAGAGTAAAATTTAAAGATGTGAAGGGTAATTTTTTAAAGACTTGCTGTGCTCTGTGTTCCAAAGGAAGTGGTGAATGCAGATATAGTTACAATTTTAAAAGGCATTTGGATATATATACACGTATAAGAAAAGTTTGGAGGGATATTAGCCAAGTGTGGGCAGGTGAGACCAGTTTAGTTGGGATTAAGGACGGCATTAGACCAAAAGGGCCCATTTCCATGCTGTAAGCCTATGTGTCTGTGAATCTATTTACCCAAATCTAGATTTTTGAATCTGTCTACTGGCCATCAGTGCATTCCATATTCAAAACCACTCTGATTTATTTTTTAACGCACAATTTTCCCTGTTCATTTTTTAAATTCTTTTGTCAATCACTCTCTACATGTGTTTCCTCAGATTATTGACCCTTCAGCCAAAGGAAACCATTTCTATGCACTGTTCAGATAGTATTTTAAGCCGCTATGCAATGAATTAGTTTTATTGAACATTTGGTTAACAACTTTTTGCAAGGTATTAAGACTTGCCCGTCTTCATCAAAGGCTAGGAATGACGCCGTTATGCTGTGTGATCCAATGCCATTACAATGATATCCAAAGATACCATAAAACATGAGCTGATTGGCCTCCTCTTTCTCTGGCAAGTCCACTACACCATTCATTTGAGATAGTGGTTGATTTATTAATCCTCAACTCCACTTTTCCTGCCTTACCCTAAAACCCTTAATGCCCTTCCTGAATTAAAAAGCTCTCTCTGCCTTGAATATACTTAATGAGACACAGCCCTCTGTAGTAAAGAATTTCACAGATTCATTACTTTGAGAGAACAAGTTCCTCCTCATCTGTCTTAAATGCACAGCCTGTTATTTTGAGGTTGTCCTGTTACCCTAGGCTCTCCACAAGGGGAAACAATCTCTCCACATCTACTCCAAGTCCTCAAGAATTATCTTTCAATAAAGTCACCATTGCATCTGACCCTCTTTCAGATGTTCTTGGACTACAATAGCTCAATGGCTTCATTTCTCAAATGTTCTAGTACAGTTTTTGAACATAGAACATTACAGCACAGTACAGGCCCTTCGGCCCTCGATGTTGTGCCGACCTGTCATACCGATCTCGAGCCCATCTAACCTACACTATTCCATGTACGTCCATATGCTTATTCAATGACGACTTAAATGTACCTAAAGTTGGCGAATCCACTACTGTTGTAGGCAAAGCGTTCCATTCCCTTACTACTGAGTAAAGAAACTACCTCTGACATCTGTCCTATATCTTTCACCCCTCAATTTAAAGCTATGCCCCCTTATGCTCGCCATCACCATCCTAGGGAAAAGGCTCTCCCTATCTAACCCTCTGATTATTTTGTATGTTTCAATTAAGTCACCTCTCAACCTTCTTCTCTCTAATGAAAACAGCCTCAAGTCCCTCAACCTTTCCTCGTAAGACCTTCCCTCCATACCAGGCAACATCCTAGTAAATCTCTCTCTCTCTTTTTCCTAAAAGGATTAGCTTGCAATATCTTGAGGATGGTTCCCTATGAATGAAAGTGTTAGGATGTTGGCTTTCTGAGGTGATGAAATAATTCCATGACACATCAATGATTACTGCTCTTCATTGAGTAACTCAGTCAGAAGAATTCATAATGTGAGGAATTAGAAAATGGCCTTTACAAGAGGTGAACCATTGCCAAGCCTAGATGGTGCAAAAAAGTGGTTTTGTTTTAGTTAGAATTGTGTAGTAAGTCAAAATGTTTGAAAGGAGGCATAATTGGTCGAGGCACGTTCCTTTTAAGAGAAAGTGATTTCAACTTAAAAGCTGAAATCAACCTGTAAATATTACTGTGATAATGGGAACTGCAGATGCTGGAGAATCCAGGATAACAGTGTGGAGCTGGATGAACACAGCAGGCCAAGCTGCATCTCAGGAGCTCTCTGACGAAGGGTCGAGGCCCGAAACGTCAGCTTTTGTGCTCCTGAGATGCTGCTTGGCCTGCTGTGTTCATCCAGCTTCACACTTTGCTATCTGTAAATGTTACTGTTCTGTCTCCTCAGCTCACTTTTCTTGCCACTGCTCCCCCTGTCTTCAACACCACTAGCACTGTGACTATTTCTGCTACTACAGGTAAAATGAAAGGCATTACTCACTAAAACACTCTCTCGGATGAATGACTGAATTAGATGTTTTTAATTTTAAAGTTTAGTTTTGATGGTTATGGCAGAATGTTTTTTGGTCCTTTGAACTCTTGTAGCACACGCTTTAAAACTGAAGGACCATGTTTTGAGTTCCATTATCTATCGGTTCAGCTCACTCCAGTTGGACAAGGGTTGAGTGATTTTAGGCCTTTCAGTGGAGCCTGTTAATGTGAAATATTAAAACCCTCAATGCAACAGCACACAACTTGCCAGCCTGCTGTGAAAACATACATATCGGCATATATTTTTCTCCCTTTTTTTGTTTTGAAGGTGATGGGTTAGCAACCATTTTTGTTCCAGGTCTCATTGACATCCTTCCAAAGGGAGCATGCATTTAAGTTGAGACAGTGGAAGTTTAAAGGAGATGTTGAGGGGGAAGTTTCCTACAGTGGTAGGAGTGTGGAATGCAGTGTCGGGTGTGGTGGTGTAGTCAGACATGATAGTGCTGTTTAACAAACTCTTAGATAAGCTCATGAATATGCAAGGGATGGAGGGCTATGGACCATGGGCAAGCGGAAGGGATTAGTTTAATTTGGCAACTTGTTTGGCACAACACTGGGCCATAGGGCCTGTACTTGTGCTGTACAGTTAAATGTTCTAAATACAACACTAGAATGTGCTAGGGTGGCACAGTGGCTCGGTGATTAGCACTGCTACCTCACTGTGCCAGGGACCCAGGTTCGATTCCATCCTCGAGCAACTGCCTGTATGGAGTTTGCTCATTCTCCCTGTCTCTGCGTGGGTTTGCTCTGGTTTCTGCACCCCCCCCCCCCCCCCCCCCCCCCCCCACAACACAGCCCAAAGATGTGTAGGCCAGGTGGATTAGCCATGCTAAATTACCCATAGTGTCTAGGGATGTGTAGATTAGGTGGGTTATAGGAGGATGGGTCTGGATAGGATGCTTTGAGGGTGGTGAGGACTTGTTGGGCCAAAAGGCCTGTTTCTACCCTGTAGGAGTTCCAATATCTATGCGGGAGAGTTTTAACGAATTTATGGCAAGGACTTCAGGAATTTTTCATATTTTAAACCAGAACACATTTTTGATCCCTGACTCCATACGCTCTGATAATTGATTAACATGGTGGCTGTGGTCAAATCTGCTGTGTCCTAGCATCAGGGTCCCAGGCTTGATTTCCCACCCTCGGGTGACTGTCTGTGTGGAGTTTGCACATTCTCCCTGTGTCTGTGTGGGTTTCTTCGATGTGCTTGGTTTCCTCCCGTAATCCAGAAATGCACAGGTTAGAGTAGATTGGCCATGCTAAATTACTCAGCCTGCACATTCCTGGACACCATAAGTGGGTTAGCTGTGGGAAATGCAGGGATAGGGTTGGGAGATGGCTCTGGGTGGGATGCTCTTTAGAAGGGCTGTGTGGACTTGTTGGGCCAAGTGGCCCGTTTCCACACTTTGGGGATTAAATGAAACGGTAAAGGCATCATAATGTTTCAGCCATAAACAAGTCTTGGGGCATTGGGAGAAGAATCGACCTTTGTCAAAGACTTGACTGAATTTTCCGTTTTTTTCCTCTCATCCATTCAATACATGTTGATTACAATCAATCAACCAATCAGTGAAAGTTTTTTTTGTTTTCTCCTATAGCATTTTTTAAAACTGGGGGCCAACTTTTGATTTTAAGGTTTTGTACCAGTTCATTTTTGGTCGTTGGGCTGAGTTAATTGGATGCCGGTTTGTGATTTCAACGGTGTGGGTTCAACTCGTGAACTTGGTGAGGTTGCCATCAATGTTCTCCAACGTTACCCTCACCTGAGGTGAGGTAGTCCTCTGGTTTAACCAAATACCAGTCCACCCCGCTATCCCTGAGAGAGGACGACTATGATGACTTTACCTCCTTGATCAGCTGGATTATTAGTATGATATGGTATGTACTCTATTTCATCTGCCCTCCAGTTGAATTCCCCATGCCTCTAACCTGTTAACATTGGGAATCATTTTCCCTTTGTTTGATTATTGTGTATTACAGAATGTGATGGCTGGTATTTTATTAATCAACTCAGACAGCAGTGGCTCAATACTTTATACAGTGCCCTGCAAACTTCATTAGGGACATGGGGTCTGGGCGACTGATTTTTCTTTGCCCCAGTGATTCCAATCTGACACAAAAGTGCCTGTAAATGTTTTGAGGAATTGTAGTCACAAGGCATAGAGCTGGATGGACACAGCAGGCCTAGCAGCATCAGAGGAGCAGGAAGGCTGACGTTTCGGGTCTAGACCCCTCTTCAGAAAATAAAGGATGCTGCTAGGCCTGCTGTGTTCATCCAGCTCAGCACCTTGTTACCTCAGATTCTCCAGCATCTGCAGTTCCTACTGTCTCTGAGGAATTGTAGTGCTAATTTATTTTTATTTAAATTTCTGTCCTTTTTTCTTCCACCATGCAGTTACTTTTTTTAGCTTTTCAACAAAAATAACAGCTTGCGTACCTTTTTCAGTGGTGGAAATAGAAATGCAAACTTGAAATTTTTAAGAGGGAATTTAAATTCTATGCTAATCAATTTTTTTTCATTTTTATTCTCCTCCTCCTCCTCCTCCTCCTCCTCCTCCTCCTCCTCCTCCTCCTCTTCCTACCCTGCCCCCCAAAAAACAGCTGCCACTACTACTAAAGAAGCTTTGCCCACTACAGGTACATTTTGTATTTACTGAGTGATACCTCCTATTTATTAACAGTAGGAGGTAATGTGGATTATGTAATACTAACACAAGAAATCCTGGTTTGTTTGGGGTTGTTTTTGAGCTGTAAATGTATTATTCAGCTGTTTTTCATCAGGATAGACTTAGCTCTTGGGATGCAGTGAAAGGATTACAATTCAAGTGCTGCAGTCTGTCTGGATGCAAGTTTGGGAGAAACTGACTTTGCATCTTGTTAATGGGTGAAAACAGACTGCAGAAAGAATGTTTGCATGACCTTTGTAAAAGTTAGGCATTAACATGGGAGTTTTGATGCATTTCAAAAATTATTTTTTTTCCCTAGTTTAAATTGTGACAATTCGGATGCAAATAGAACAGAACAGTACAGCACAGGAACAGACTCTTCAATCTACGATGCTGTGCCAAACATGATGCCAAATTAAACAAATCTAATAGCTGCACAGAATAACATGCTCTCATCCCCCTAGATGAATGGACTACCCAGAATGCTGCAAGTTTGTGTTTTTTTTGTCTTTAGACCGGATAAGACTTCTTCTGCTGTGTAAAATGAGGATGTGCGGTATTGGTAGAATCTTTCCAAGGTGCTTACCATCTGCTAATCAATATTTTAATGGACCATTTAGAGACCATGTATACTAATTTTTATGGCCAAATATCATCCATTCTTTGAAAAAGATAGCCCCCTCTTTCCACAGCTGTGTCAGGACAGCTGTTGTGATTTCTCTTTTAATGCAAGTATATTTGCCAATGTATTGCGCATTGAATACCAATATTGCTTTATCCACTACAACAATCTGGATTCTGTCTAGCTACAAAGTCTAAGAAATTGCGCCGGATGGATCATCTGGCATTGACCCAGACAGTGGCAGAAACAACCCTCCTGCGCAAAGTCCTCCTCACTAACATCTGGGGGTTAGTACTAAGATTGGGAGAGCTGTCTCTCCAATTAGTTTATGCAGCAGCCTGACATTGTCATACCCCATGGTATCATGCCTTCTAGACAATGTCCCAAACACTACCACCACTGTCCCTGAATGTGTCCTACTGGCAGGCAAGACCCAGCAGAGGTGGTGGCGCGGGAGGATGCAGTATCAAGCAGCAGCTGCTTAGTGACTGCCCTTTAACATTCAACGGTGTTACCATCACAATCTCCCACTATCAACATCCTGAGAGTTATCATTGACCAGGAACTCGACCAGACTCTCCACATGAACAGAGTGGCTACAAGAGCAGGCCAGAAGGTGGGAATACTGCAGCAAATAACTCCCCTCCTGACTCCCTAAAGCCTGTCCACAATCTACAAGGCACAAGACAGGAGTGTGATGGAATACTCCCCACTTGTGTGGATGAGCGCAGCCCCAACAATGCTCAAGAAGCTTGACACCATCCAGGACACAGCAGCCGCTTGATTGGCACCACATCCGCAAGCATTCACTCCCTCCATCGCCGACATGCAGTGCACACTGCTACTGTCTACAAGATGCACTGCAGAAATTCACCAAAGATCCTTAGAGAGCACCATCCAAACCCATGAACACTTCCATCTAGAAGAACAAGGGCAGCAGAAATATAGGAACAACGCTACCATCAAGTTCCCATTGAAGCCATTTATCATTCTGACTTGGAAATATATCGCCATTGACTCGGTGGCAGTGAAGGAATGTATTGAAATTCCCTCTAATGGCCTTGTCTGTCAACCCACAGCAGCGGACTGCAATAGTCCAAAGGGACAGCTCAGCATCACTTCAAGGTCAGCGAGGGATGGGCAATAAATGCTGGCCACCTGCAATGCCACGTCCCACGAATGAATAGGGGGCAAAAACTCAATCTTTTTATAAAGTACTTGGATAAACACTTGAAATATCATAACATTTCAGGCTATGAGTTGGGAAGTGGGACTACTGTAGATTTAGAGATAGCAAGAACTGCAGATGCTGGAGTCCGACAACAGTGTGTAGCTGCAGGAATGCTAGCAGGCCAGGAGCAGGAGAGTTGGCCTTTTGAGGTCCGAACCCTTCTGTGGGGGAGAGAGTCAACTTTCCTACTCCTCTGCTGCCTGGTCTGCTGTGCTCCTCCGACTCCACTGTGGTGTCTACTGTAGATTTTAGATGAGTTTTATATGGGTGCAGATTTGATTGTCTGAACAACCCCTTCTATGATGTATCATTCTGATCGTAACAAATTACATCTGCAGACCCTACACTCTTCTACAGACCTGGTGAAGGTTCTGCATTCAGTTGGCATGTTCTGGGCATTTGGTTGTACTTGTGCAGTAACAAACAACTTGCTGACTCTTTGCTTACCACAGCAGTAATGATCGGGAATGTTGCACACACGCTGATCAGTTTAGTAACCTGCAGTATCATTTATCTTCTGCTCTTGAAAGAGATAAAAATAACACCTCACCATAGCCTGATGTAACTTTCACAGCTTTAAATTGCATTGAGAAAGACAATTTTCAGTCTGACAAACTTGCTTAATTGAGTAAAGACCTGCAATGTTGAAAATAAATCACTCAGTTCTGGAAGTTTAATTGAATAACCTTTTTTAATTCACTGGCAGTAATTGAAGGTGACATAATTAACTTAAGGAATTTATTGTTACATTGAGTCACCATTTTTAAAAGAAATTAAAATGGTTTGGTTTAAAGTGAGTTGGGAATCATTTCAATTGTATCATGCTTTAGTAAATCTAACCATTGAACTTCTAGCTTTTTAATACTATTGAGGAAATGTTCAATCATTCTGGGTCAACAAAGCCTTAATCAATTGGATATCTTGTGACAGAACACAGAATTCTCCACTTGTGACAGTGATTGAGGATCTTTTCATCTTTGAAGTTGATATAGTTAATTGAAGTAAGTTCGATCAAGTGTCCCCATTGTCATCTGCCATAAATTCAAGGTTGATGTCTACTTCAGGTCACAGATTTCCCCTGTAGGCCTGTGTCTGAACAGACCGGTACTCAGTCTCCAGCTGGATCATGTGGGCAGGATACCCCTGAGATACTGGGACCTGATGCACAAGAACAAATACCAAACAGCACTTGCACTTGCACTTGCACCTCAAACCTCTTTTTTTTTATTGCTAAGATCTGTAGGTAATGAGTCCATGTTGTGCCTGCAGCTATACAATGTTTCTGCTAAGTGCTCCAATTAGAAAGGTGTATTCACAACTGCAACCAGGGGAACCACTTAATCTGGAGAAAGTGGCCAGCAGGGTTAAATGCACAAATTCTAAACATGTGCCCCTTGTATTTCCTCTAAAGCTGTGAGAGCATAGAGCATGCCCTTTGGCCCTCGATGTTGCACCAACCTGTGAACTAATCTAAGCCCATTCCCCTACACTATCCCATCATCAACAATATGCTTATCCAAGGACTGTTTAAATGCCCCTAATGTGGCTGAGTTAACTACAATGGCAGGCAGGGCATTCCACGCCCTTACGACTCTGAGTAAAGAACCTGCCTCTGACATCTGTCTTTAAATCATCACCCCTCAATTTGTAGCTATGCCCCCTTGTACGAGCTGAAGTCGTCATCGTCGGGAAAAAGACTCTCACTGTCCACCCTATCTAATCTTCTAATCATCTTTTATGTCTCTATTAAATCCCCTTAGCTGCCATCTCTCCAATGAGAACAGACCAAGTCCCTTTGACTTTCTTCATAGGGCCTGTGCAGGAGTGCCCAAACTCTGGGCTTCCTTGACTCTCTGATACAGATTGGATACTGGTCAACACATAAAACTACTCTTGTTAATTCACCTGCATCAGGTCACTGAAATGGCCAAATCACCAATGCTCCATATTCGTAACGAATAATCAAAATCCATGGACACCATTGGTGTTTGCTTGGTGCAGGTTTCACAGGGTAGCAATTAAGATAGACAGAAATAAGTCTAAATGTTCAGTAATAGAGATAACGAGGTGTAGAGCTGGATGAACACAGCAGGCTAAGCAGCATCAGAGGAGCAGGAAAGCTGACGTTTCGGGCCTAGACCCTCCTTCAGAAATGAAGAAGGGTCTCGGCCCGAAACATCAGCTTTCCTGCTTGGTCTTCTGTCTTCATCCAGCTCTACACCTTGTTATCTCAGATTCTCCAGCATCTGCAGTTCCTACTATCTCTGAAACATTAAGTAATCAAGTTTTTTTCAAACTTGGAAGCAAATAGCTTTTGGTATCCAAGATATGACAGTACATTTTCTTTCAAAAAGGATTTCCTCCACAAACTCTCCAGTTTTGAGCCGCCTCCTTCTCTCCTCTCATCCTGCCAATTGTAGCTGTTGTATATGAAGGTCCTGCCCCCTCAACCCCCCCTCCTCCCCTGAGGTGTGGTGACCCTCTAGTTAAACCAGTACCCATCACCACCTATTGAGAACAGCCTTATGGGCTGGGAAGACTATAGTGACTACTGTGTCACCTGTGACTGTTGTAGCAGTTGCAAAATTGAGTACACTTTCTAATTTAAGGAAGGGTCACTGGACCCGAAACATTAACACTCTTTCTCTCCACAGATGCTGCCAGACCTGCTGAGTTGTTCCATCAATTTTTGATTTTGTTCTGATTTCCAGCATCTGCAGTTAATTTTTAATGTAAATTTTCTAATCTGTTTATTCTGCAGAATAAACAGTGACCATGCTCAATAGTGCAAGTTGAATGCTGAATTGTGGAACTTTACACTAAAGGCTTTACCAAAATCCATTTCTATTTCTCACTGACAATTTTAATGCCCAGAATGCAGGTTTTTAACAATGTGCACAGGTGCTGGTGTGGGCCGCGTTGTTGGATGCCTCCAAAGAAATGTTGCTTTTATTTCTTATGATTTTTTTTTTGCTTCTCAAAATCTTCATTGAACAAAGCATTATAACTGACCTTCATGTTTTTCTGCTTTGAATTATATTGTCTTTTAATATGCATATTCCAAAAAAAGTTCAGATTTAACCTGCAGGAGGCAGTAAAGACTAGAAGAGTGACTCTGTTTTGGTTTCTGTTGTAAACACTGGAAGCAGCCTTGGGCAATCTAGCTCTTCACTGATTATTAATTAAACTTGCTGGGACTTGTACCTGGCTAGTTATTTACTTATTGCAGTTGTATGGGACCATTGATAGGAAGAGGGTTTACTTCAGGGGGTGAGCATTGGGAATCTTTTTCTAATGCATGCTTTTGTGTAGCATCAACTTAATATTGAGGCAGAAATGATTTTTAGGAGTTTTGTTTTTAATACACCAGTTAATTAACTTGAAAAGCTGACTGTGATTCTCTTTGCTGAGAAAAGACACTCCACATGGGGTCGCTGTAAGTAACCATGTTCAAAATGTTTTATTCATTCCTGACCAGGGAAGTACAAGGGGTGTCTCTGTAATCTGGCAAACTTGGGACCAGGCCTCTTCCTGGAGCAGAGAATTGCCAGACATCCAAAGGGTCTGTGATCCTGCTTCCAGAATATCTGTTCCACTCGAACCACAGTGTATTTGGATGTGGGAGGTTCACATGTATAACCAAATTGATCAGCTCCTACAGTATAATAGTGATGAGTGAAGAGGCTGTTGTACAAGGCAGTGATTGATTCCTTCAGAATCAATGTTTGCATTTACTGCAACCATGCTACTGATGTCTCTGCCTCTTGCTCTGTCTATCAGTTGTGCCAGGGAGCTCTAGCCTTCCCAAGGGAGAAGATATACCTGTACCAGCTTGCTAAGATCCTAGAAGTCTTATCTAAGCAAAAGTACTACTGCTGTTGTGCAACATGTCCTCTTTTTATATTATCTAGGAACAGTATCTCTTCCATAGATGCTGCACAGTGGTGTATCATCTACCACTAATTACTAAATGGGCCCAAAAGAGACAAGAGGATTGGTGAATAATGAGCTACCTCAAACAATCATTATCCACTACTTCTTATTGGTGGAGATGGCCAGATACCAGGGAATGGTCGCCTGGAGAAAAGACTGTTTTTAATTGTGTAAACTGTTTGTGAAGCTTCTTTTAAATGTGGATGTTTTTCCTTTTGTAGAATCTGATACTACCACAGAGATTCCGACGACAGCTCCTGTGTATTCACCCTCCAGCTTTGACCCTGCCAGTTTCATTGGAGGGATTGTCTTAGTTCTGGGAGCTGAGGCAGCGTTTTTCTTTGCAGTCAAGTTCTTCAAAGCACGAGATGGAACCTACCAAACTCTGTAAGAACCAACCCACCTTCTGAATGTGGCATGCAGATCATTGTTGTCATGCTGTGCAGTGGACTTCATTTATTCTTTGCTTTTTACCCCCAACCTCTTGTTTGCTAGTTTTAGCATTGACGTTGCATGTGCTTCCTCCTGCATGGTTTGTTTGTTGCTAAAAGTTGTAACTTTTCTTATTTGTTCAAAAATATTGATCCTATATTATGTGCAGAAAAGCAGGTAAATGGGCTTTTTACATAGGTAATTGGTGGCCTTACAATATGTCCCAGATAAATTCATGCAAGTAAGATTTTCAATAAAGAAAACTTCCTCAATCTCCGACTTGCCCTGTCTTCCTTTTTTAAAATGGCAAGAAATATTAAATATTATAATCTTGATGAGAATTCTGGATAAAATTCTCTTGGAATTGATCAGAACAATTGGCGGGACCAAGAACCAAGTGGGATACACGAGGAATTGATCCATTTTCTTTCAAACTTAAGTAATTAGGGAATTAGGAAGACTGTTTCTCACACTGGGCTAATCTGGGAGAGGAGCTGGGGAGATAGTTTAAGTGAACTAAAAAAAAATAGGTAATTAACTGTAATTTTAAATCCCACATACAGTTGGGAAGGGTTAAATCCTCACTTGGGATTCAGTGGGCAATTATATTTTAGTAAATACAGCACAACGTCTTCAATTGAAAGAGAAACATCAGCCATTCTGGTTTCTGAAGATCTGAAACAAAAAGTGAAAATTGCTAGAGAAACTCCAGCAGGTCTGGCAGCAGAGTTAATGTTTCCAGTCCAGTGACCCTCCTTCAGGAAAGGAACCCGAAGGAAAGACACTGGACTTGATCAAAAGCAGCGCAGCTTCAAAGGAAAAAGGAAAACTTGAAACAAGTACCTGAAAGAGCTTTTCGTGAAGTGTCAGCTAATGGAATCTCTCAAATTTAGAAAGAAGTGAAATAGAAGTGCTGTGACAAGACTGTAGGGTTAGCTTGAAAAGAGCAGTTGCCATGTGCCAGAAGCCCTTCATTATTTGGAGTCATGTCCTTGTGGTGCAGTGTTAATCGGATCAGTACAAGTGGTTTCTAACATTCATTTCTATAGTCTTCCATTGATGTCTAGGCAGTTTCAGTAATAAACTATAGTTAAACCACTCCATAATGTGCAGTATCGCTTCGATGCACTGTTACACCTTGGGTTTATGCAGTCAATCCAAAAGACCTTTCAATTAAATTTCTAGTGCAAATTGCAACAAAAAAGTCAGCAAGATTGAGTTTGCACCTGCACTCCTAATCCTTGTGTATTGACCACTTTTTTTGGCTGATGTGACTGACACGAGCCTGGTGGGTTTGAACAACTCTGGTCACTTTCACTGAAAGTTGTCTTCACCGGTGGTCCTCCTGGCATGTTGTTTGTGTAGTTTGCTCCTCGTTTCCTGAAGGCCATAACCAAACATGTGCAATTCCCTTTGTTATCTTCTGCTGCTTTACTTACCTGTTGAAGTGTGTGTATGGATGTGCGCACAATGAATTATGGAGAGCATCAGGACACGACTAATCTTGGCCAAATTCAACATGTACTCAATTGCAGTGGGAGCTCCAGTTTGTTAGTGTTCGTTCCCTTCTGTGAGTCATTCAAATGCGTTATAAAAATGGAAACAAAAATAGAAATTGCTGGAAAAGCTCAGCAAGTCTGGCAGCACCTGTGGAGACAAAGCGATGTTAATGTTTCGGGTCCAGTGACCCTTCCTCAGACTTGATGGTAGTTAGGAATTTTTTTAATGCAGAAGATAGGTGGGGGAGTGGGAGTAGATGGGGAGGAGAGGAGTACCTTGCCACAATAGGACATACAGCATTGTTCAGCCACTTCCTTTAATTTCTGCTTTTGGACCACAGATTAAAACTGACCACTTTTATACTTGCAACCTCTCAATAGTTTGTTCAAGACTCCAAATGGCTTTTCGCTCCCGCATGGTGTTAGAAGGTCATCATATGATGAATGTTACAATTATAACGTTCCTGACACAATTTTGTTGTATTTTTTAAATCTGTTCCTCTTTTTAAAAAAAAATAATGCCAGTTGACTGTGTTTGGCAGTGAAGTGGAAGGGATGTACAGAGTAATGTAGATTGACTTTTTTTTAAAAATTAATAACTCGCTACCTGACTGACATTTCATCAGGGAACAGTTGGGGAAATGTGAAGAAATCTTGTGAAATCCAGTTCTGTTTCCATGGGTTGACAAATGCCAACCAATTTTTAGATTGTAGTTGGGTGAGGTAGGGGAAGAAGTGAATTGGTTCTTGCTCCTTGAGCAATAGAAGATTCATTCATTGATGTGAGCATTAACATGATTAAAATGTCTGTAATGTGAAGGTACTGCTGTAGTTTGTGTGCTGGCTTGCATTGTCTGTCTGCTTCATTTGTCTTTTTTTGTTCTGTCTTAACGCATGCTGCAAGTAGTGAGGAGGCACAGTAGATTGTGTAAGAACTGGCTACGACGTGACTCGCCTATAAAGGAAGTAATAGTTTTGCCCTTCACGCGGACAAGAAAACATTAATTCCATTTGCTTTTAATGTCTTTACAATGTGCACTAACAGTGCATTTTTATTTTGTGTGCTGTGAATTTGTCATGAATCTGTTTACAATGATTCACCATTAAATTTGAGATTGTAACTTCTGCAGGGAAACATCGTGATTTTAAAAAGATACATTTTAGTACTTTGACGACAGCTCATTCCTCAAAC
The DNA here is from genome assembly GCF_030684315.1 of Stegostoma tigrinum. Lineage (NCBI taxonomy): Eukaryota > Metazoa > Chordata > Chondrichthyes > Orectolobiformes > Stegostomatidae > Stegostoma > Stegostoma tigrinum. The sequence goes on along the minus strand of NC_081377.1, from coordinate 43,117,104 downwards.
ATTGGGCTAGCCCAAAGGGTGATATCCCATAATTTTAATCTGCATTTATTCTGGAGATCTTGATTTTTCAAATACTGTGAAACAGGAGAACTTTCTTGCAAGTTGTCAATACAACAGTTTAATTTTCCAATTTTTCTTTGGGGTGCTCAGTAAAGTGGAACTAGAATTGAACACAATGTAGTTTTCCTACTTGGGTTTCTTTTCCTTGGTTTTTTTTAAGACTCCTTTTCTTTCCTCTTTTGTTGACCTGGAGCTGGGTTCAAAACTTACCCTCAGGCTATCCTCCAGTGTAATTACAAACATTTTGGTTTGAAGATGTTAGGGTAGTTTGTCTTTGGATTCATTTTTATTCACTTTCTTCCTGTCCACCTATTGAAAATCAGGCCACTAACCCTAAAGCCTGAGGGTGAGAGCTTCATGTATCTGGATTAGTAATAATTCTATTTTTCTGCCACTTGGTCCAGTCTTGTTTTGCAGTAACTCAATGGTGGCCCGACTTCTGACTGGTAAACTGCAATAAATGATTTTGGCATTTGGTAGCAACTATTACCCAACATAAGACATAGGAGTGGAAGTAAGGCCATTCGGCCAGTTGGATCGACTCCACCATTTGAATCATGGCTGGGCATTTCAACTCCACTTCCCTGCGCACTCCCTGTAGCCCTTGATTCCTTGTGAGATCAAGAATTTGTCGATCTCTGCCTTGAAGGCATCCAACGTCCCAGCCTCCACTGCACTCCGGGGCAACGAATTCCACAAGCCCACCACACTCTGGCTGAAGAAATGTCTCCTCGCTTCAGTTTTAAATTTACCCCCTCTAATTTTAAGGCTGTGCCCATGGGTCCTAGTCTCCCTGCCTAATGGAAACAACTTCCTAGTGTCCACCCCTTCTAAGCCATACGTTATCTTGTATGTTTTCTATTAGATCTCCCCTCAACCTTCTAAACTCTGAGTACAATCCCAGGATCCTTAGCCACTCATCATATGTTAGACCTACCATTCCAGGGATCATCTGTGTGAATCTCCGCTGGACACGCTCCAGTGCCAGTTCGTCCTTCCTGAGGTGTGGGGCCCAAAATTAGACCCAGTATTCTAAATGGGGCCTAACTAGAGCTTTATAAAGCCTCAGAAGCACATCACTGCTTTGGAATTCCAATTCTTTATATTCCAAAAACCTTAGAGTTTGCTTCCTTTTTTTTTAATCTGCATGTTATCAGTGAAAACTGAATAGTTTCCTATCCAGTGACTTGGAGACAGCAAGGACTACAGATGCTGGAAGCTAGAGTCTATAGGTGTGAGCTGAAAAAGCACAGCAGGTCAGACAGCATCTAAGGAACAGGAAAGTCAACGTTTCAGCCCTAAGTTCTTCATTAGGTTTCAGCCTGAAATGTTGACTTTCCTGTTCCTCAAGCTGTCTGACCTGCTGTGCTTCTCCAGCTTCATCTATAGATCCCTGTCCAGTGTTTGTTAATCATTAGTCAGTATTATGACTTGTAGACTGTAATTGGGCAATAGGCAAGAGTGAAATATATAATGTTGTGTTTTAAAATTCTTTGCTAATTGGTACAATAGTGCATAATGTTTTAAAAGGAAAATTTATTGATGCAGGATGTGGTGCTCTCGCTCAGCTTGTTTGGGTAAAGCACCAGTGCTGCTGTGAACTGCCTGCAGTTTGATTTGATATAATCCACGTCAACAGGACAATGTCCTGCCTTTTGTGTCGTCCTGAAGTAGCGTGCACCCTGACTAAAGCACTGATGGTATTCAACTCTGAACATTTAGATTGTTGGCTTTGAACTATCTAAATGTGATGTGTTTCAGATATTAGTGATTGTGATCCTTTTGTCATACTTTTTTTGCGTAGTGTTCGATTTATAATTTGAAGAACAGCACCTCTTTAATGTGGCTCAAGCAACTTTTTGTTCAAACCTGTAATGTGATTTGATTTTATTGGAGAATGCCTCAATTTAGTTTAAGTTTGAGAATTGTAGTTTGTAAGCTGATTTGTCTAAGTAGCAGTCTTAGCAGTGAAATCCTTTTTAATATTGTATTTTTTTTCTGAAAGAATTGCATTTTGCACCCTGCCACAGTCTGTGCTACTTACTGCGTAGTCAGTCAAAGCATCTCCTGTGGCTGTCAGCCCAAGCAGACAGGTTAGGGACCTGACAGTTGTGTATTTGTGGGAGTTGGGCAACTTCTACATCTATCACATTTTAGAATTTTAAACTGTGAACAAGGTTTGGTTTAGTGGGAGAAGGATGTCAGAAACCATGTTTCCAACATGATTCCACTTTGACCTTTTACAGACACAGAATTAAACAGGTCATGGTCATACAGCACAGAAGCAGACTCTTCAGTCCAACTGGTCCGTGCTGACCAGTATCCCAAATGAAATAGCCCAATCTGCTACACTTGGCTCATAACCATCAACATTTTCTTATTCATACTTAACCCAAATGTGTTTTAAACATTTGTAACTGTACCTGCATCTGTTATTTCTTCTGGAGCTTCATTCCACACCAACCAGTTTGTATTGTATTTTTTTAAAAAAAACTTGCCCCACCTCTTTGGTTAACCAGTCTTTATCTTCTCACCTTTAGTGTGCCAACCCTAGGGAAGAGACCTTTTTGTGATTCACCTATTTTTTGCCCTTCTGATTTTATAAACCTCCTATAAGGTCACCCATCCTCTACATTCCAGAGAAAAACATCCCAACCTATTTTCATATCTCAAACCCTGCATTCCTGGTAAATCTCTCCCAAAGTTGCTCTTGTTTAATAATATCCTTTCACTGTAACAGGGTGACCAGAACTGCATACAGTACTCCAGAAGAGGCTTCATCAATATCCTGTACAACCTCAATATGACCTCCCAACTCCTATACTCAAAGATCTGGTCAATGAAGGCAAGCGTGCTAAATGCTGCCTTAACCACCCTGTCTATAGCTGATGCAAATTTCAAAGGATTTCATACCTGAGCCCCTAGCTCTCTGTTCTACAACACTACCCAAGGCCTTACTTTTAATTGTTCAAGCCCTGCCCTTGTCTAATTACCAATTTTCAATACCTCCTATTTATCCGAATTAAACTCCGATCTGCCATTCTTCAGACCATTAACCCAATTGATCAAGATCTCATTGTAATCTCTCTCAATTTTTTTTTCACTGCCCACTATACCACCAAAATTGGTGTCATCACAAATTTACTAAGCGTGAGTCCTATATTTTCATCTAAATCATTTACATAAATGACAGACAAAAGAGGACCCAGCACTGATCCCTGAGGACCACCACTGGTCATAGACCCCCAGTCCAAAAAATAATGGTTCCCCACTCTGTTCAGCCAATTTTTATATCAAATTGGCAAGCTCACCCTGAATCCTATTTGCCACTGTTGTAAATCTATTATTATGCCATAATCCTATCCAGCACTGCCAAGTGAGCATGTTATTGTGTGGTGTCTTCCAACTACATTTGTCCTTTTTTATTTAAAAAAAAAAACCCCTCTATTACACTTGCCTTGTGCTTTTTGAAGTGACATTATTGCTTATTGAGCAACACCTAGTTCTGTGACATCTAGCGGTAAATGACAGCCAGCAAAAAGTTACTTTGCTTCAAACTGAGTATAGAGTGTTAGCACAACAGTACAGTACATACTGTTTCTGCCTGTATACATGAAAGGTTCATAGTGGAGGCAATTTAGCCATTTGAGGTTCTGCTCTTTTTTTTGAGGAGTCATACATTAGACCTCCCTTCTGTCCCAGCATTTTGTTTTTCCTCTTGAGTTCCTTCTAGATTTGGAAACCACTATTAGATCGCGTCCATTATCGGGCAATGCTTTCCAAATCCTAATTACTTATGGTGTAAACTTTTAAATCTGTGGGGTCGATGGCAAAATGAATCATCCAGGAAAGTGAGCAGAACCTTGCATTTCTTGCTAAATTGGAGTTTTTCTATTTCAGATTCGTTTGACAATTACGACAATTTTTGCTAGTGTCCTACTCTGCCTGTTCTAACATAAGATGATTTAATTTTTTCCACTTTTACCAGTTCTGCCATTGTTTTATTTGCTGATTTGAGTGTGAACAGTGCTAACAAGCCCAGCACTACTTGCCTGCTCGCAATAGCCCTGAAGATCTGTACTTGCACATTTGGCATTTGAACTTGGTTTTGATATGACCGTCTGATTTACCTTTTTGCTGTATTTTGTTTGCAAATTGGCAATTTAGTAGACTTGTAATCTGCAAACTGGTGGATTAGTAATTGACGTTTTTGTTTGAATTCACAGCAGAGAGCAATCTAGAAAGGAGGAGATGGGGTTGGGGAATACCGTGATTGTTTAACATTGAAGTTGGAGAACTTTTAAAGATTAGTGTATATTTATAATTTAGACTTTGTACAATGGGCAAAGAACACTGTCTCTTTATTTGAAATTTATTGTGCCTAATGTTAAGATATTTCACTGCTGTGATGTCTTGTTTTGTCTTTTTTGGGTGAATTAAAACACATCTCTTCTGTTGGAATAGGATATAATCACGAGGATGGAAGAAATGGCATTGAAGTGGCCAAAAAAATCTGCTCGTTTCCCAGCAAACGTTATTAAATGACGCTGTCTTCACTAATGCCACATTTACATTGCATTGTAGTGGAGGAAATTTTAAGATTCTGTTTGCCTTTGGTGTGGTGGATTGAATTGGCTGCAAAAGCTAGAGTGCATCCAGGAGTAATGGTCTGTGCTATGACCCTCAATAGCACTGTATTGAGATGATATTGTATTAGGAGATTTAGTGAAAAGATCTGGTTAATAGCTTGCTTTTTATGGACCAGGCTACACAAAGTGGCATGTTCTTTTATTTAAAAAAAAAATCTTTATGCAGACCCTATTTTGTTGTTTTTTGCTGTTGAGCTTTTAAAGTTCTAAATACATAAAAGTTTAATTTTAACTTTGAGGCTAAATATCACTTGTACTGGTTTCTGAAAATTTGCATAAAGTTCTGACGACAGTGTGAAACTAACAGACCAATATAATTCTCAAAATTTAAGAATCAACATATTTAAAAGCTATTTGGAAGACTGGCATACTTCTATATGCAAACCAGTACACATGCAGTATATTCGCAATGGGGCTTCTGTTCTGTTATGTATTTGTTTGGTGTATTCATTTAAATTTATGGTGAATTTGTTGATTTATTTCCAATTCCCAACCCCTTCCCTGATGATCATCTGAAGATTTTCATTCTGCTCTCAAAACCTCAAATCAAATTGTACTTTTCTGCTTTTAATGCAAACTGGTTCTGCTGAAGTTGTGATGTACCTAATGTATAAATTCCCAAATCTACTTAAAATGTGAACCAAAACTACCTCCAATTGCTATTCCATTTATGAACATTGTGACCATGTTTTTTGATGTAGAATTGGCAAACACAATGCTGTAATTTGGCCAGAAATGTAGGTCAAATTGTTTTCAAATTGTTCACGGGCCGACTTGCAGATTAACGGGATGTTTAATCTGGACTGCACAGCACCACCATACTGACATGATTTATTTTTCTTTAACTCTGTATGGTAGGATCAAGACTAAAAGGTTAAGTTGAAAATTGTGACTTTAATTGTAACATGTAATTCATCTGTGTTGGATTGCATTTTTCTTTTTAGTATCTAAAAACAAAAGTCCTTTGCAGTGTGATTGTGCTTTGTGTTGCAAGATGCTGGAAGCTTTGTTTTTTTATTTCAGTTATGCTTAGTTACTAAAAGTGGATATTTGTGAATTTTTCTGTTTTAGATTCATTAAAGATGTATCTAAAAGCCATGACAATGGGCCTTTTTTAATCTAATCTTCATTTTTTTTTCCAAATTTTTTGGGCAGGGGGGGCAAGGTTTGAAATCTGCTGCAAACTCTGGTTATGCTGCACTATGAAATTTTAAAATCCATTTTACAAGAATCAGTGTTTTGAATCAATTTCTGGTAACTGTAGCGTATGCCCAGAGGATTGAACCACCAATAGAAGCTTAAACTCTGGCAGTGAGTCGAATAACTCCCAGTAACAAAAGCTACAGTGTCGTCGTCTTTTTAGTTTCTAGGTGATACTACACCACTTGTTTGTTTTTGAGTATTTTGAATTGCTGACCTCTTGACCAATACCAAAACACAACACTGTTAAATGTAGTAACATAGAATAGCAGCAGGAGTAGGCCATTCAGCCCACCAAGACTGCTCTGCCATTTCTTATGATCATGTCTGATCATGCAACTGAGCATTCTGTTCCTACTTTTTCCTCCCCATATCACTTTTCTCCCCAAGAACTATATCTGACTGCTCCTCAAACATTCAATGGTTTTGTCTCAACTGCTTGCTCTGGCAGAGAATTCCACAGGCTCCCCACTCCTCTTGGGAAGAAATTTCTCCTCATGTCAGTGCTAAGTGGCCTGCCCTGTCCCCTTTATGACCCTTGGTTATGGGCTTGTTGGAGCACACCTCCTGTGCTTGTCCTGAATTAGGACTTGGGTCAAATATCCAAAACATTGGTCAGTAGTTGCTTTCAATCCCCTCAAAGGAAAGAAGCATGACTAAAAAGGGGAGTGGTCTGGGGGTATTTTTTCTCATATGAAAAGGTCAGAATTGTAGGAATGTTAGCTACCTTGGGGAATCCGAGGAGAGATAGCTTTTAGACGCTTTGATTTTTGAATTCTCGTCTTTAATGTTGTTTGATCAGCTAGTAACTTGGTCAGTGAGCAGAGGGGTGTTGAGGAATGGGTGAAAGTTACAATATAAATGGCAGTTTTTGAAGAATTTCTTTTTCTTGTTCATTCACGGGATGTAGGCACCATTGGCTAGGCCAGCATTTATTGCCCATCCTTAAGGTGTGGGGCAGCTGAGTCCAAGGGGTTGCAGTCGCATGTTTGCCAGACAAAGTAAGAATGTCCCTGCAGGATATCAGTGAACCAAATGGGTTTTTCTTGAAAATTGGCAACTGTTTCATTATCATTAGACTTATTCCTTTTTGAAACTTAAACCCAAATTCCACCATGGCTACATTAAAACCTAGTCCTCAAGAATTACCTGTATTTCTGGATTAATAATCCCAATAGGCTGTTTCTCCCTTTAAATGTAGGATATCAGACCTCTCAGCTTTAGTATTCTCATCACCGCAGGATCCAGTCACTCAGGTACTGACCTGAGGCAGGCAGATCCACTGGAAAACCTTTTTGATTCTAATGTTCCCATGTAGACTTTTCTTCCCTTTCCACCAAATAAACTTAACAGTCAACTAAACCCTTCTCTCTGTATTGCACATAATTCACACCAACTCCCTTTTTTTTTGCCCGCTTAGTGTAGCCTTTCTTTGTTCCCACCTATGATTCCAAATCCTTTTATGATGTTAGCTCCCTCAAATCTCCAGATTCTCTGCTTATCCTCCAATTCTGTATGGCTGTACGTACTGATTTTATTTTTAATTACTCCAAGCTTTTGGTTTGTAGCTTCGTGCCTGTCCCTTTTCTCTTTGATACTGTGAAACACCTTGGGATGCTTTAAGATGTTGTGTTATATCAATGTAGGTTGTTGATATTTACTCCATATATGAAACTTTTTCATTTTGTTGCATTCCAATAGTTTTCACTCTGCATTCAGCTGTTCTGATGACCCTAGGGAAAGGCCATCCTCTCCTATAATGGCCTTTTTGATTCCATGATCTTATGAGCAAATACAAAGTACTGTAAAGTTATAGCACAATAACATTTTTCCCTCACTGCAACTAAATAGTGACTAAACTGTTCACTCCCTTTCATTGCACAATCTCTAGTGAATAAAACTGGCAGACTAACTAACTACTTTTTTAAATACTACTGCCAGGTGTAAAAGACTGCATGGCCACCTCATTACTTCGAAATGCTCGAACTTACTTGTTTTGTTGGCAAAATGGCTGAAACGTGTTCTATTTGGCTTTTGGAGCGGGAGTGTATAGCATCGGTCAGCAGCTCGTTTACGCTGATTTGACAATGCTGTCTGACAGGATCCGATCAGTTTTTTTTGTATGAACAAAGACTGGGATTTGATCATGCTTCACTTGGAAATTGGCAATTTGATGTACGTGTGGTCCTTTATTTTTGCCATTGTACTGCAACTTCATACTTGTAGAAAAATCAGCCCTAGAAATAGCATGGGTTAAAATGTTCATAAGAAATGGGAGCAGGAATAGGCCATTCAGCCCCTTGAGCCTGCTCCATCATTTGATAGTCATTGCTGCATTCATCTGCCTTTACCTGCCTGTTCCCTGTAACCCTTCAACTCTTTGCTGATTTAAAAATCTATCCGCTCCTTCACTGTTTTCTCAGTGTTAACCTCTATTGACTGCTTCCAGGTGGCAGGGTAATTTCTTTTTGTCTTTGCTCCATCAATCAAAACTAGCTATAATTATTGTTTATGGTACACAAAATGTTTGCTTCATTTTTCCGTGGTCCTGGGCCTTCCAGGGACCTTCAGTCATGGTTGGATCACTGCTGTAATCAATTCTGTCCCATCCTAACAACGCCATGTTCCTTCTGAGCCCATCTTCTCTGGAAGTGTGAAGAGCTGCAAAGCAGAGTAGAGTCTGTTAGATACAGTTCTGAGGGTAGAGGGGATCAAAGGATATGGGGAGACAGCGGGAACAGGGGACTGAGTTGGATGGTCAGCCATGATCTTTTGAATGGCAGAGCAAGCTTGAAGGGTTAATGGCCTTGGCCTGTTTTTATGCATCTTTTATTTTAAAGATTTAAGTATTGGAAGAGGTTAGCAGCTCAAAGTAGTCAACCATAGAAAAGGAACTTACTACTATGGAAAAAGAGAGTAGACGAGTAAGTGACTGGACAGGGTGGATGAAGAGGTAGTCAGATTAGCGGGAGGGAGCATTAATGTCAAACCATGACTGGCGAGTCCATTCTGAGTGACTCGGGAATGTAGTCTAATGTTCTAATAAGTCCTATGATGAATTAATCCAAAAGGTTACTCATGTCGTCTAATGATCCAAAGGCTCTGACTTCAGTTTAAAGTCGGAGAATTCATATAGACTGTTAAAGTTTGCATCATTAATCAGAAGATGCTAGTCAATTCCCATGCAGGTCACTGCATCAGGAGATCCACCATGTTCCAACCTACATCTTAGTCATATGTCCAGATGCAGGGACTGGAAGTTTTGGGCCTTTGCTGTTTGTGCTAATAGACCACAGTGTATTTTGAAACAGCTTACAACCAAAAGTCTGAGTGGCTCTTTTCCAGAGATGGTAGGAGGATTGTAGAATTGCCACTTTGATATCTGGTCTTAAGAAAAAAAAATCTCATTTCCAACTGCCACGTTTATGCTGTGCAGTACTTTTAATATCAGCCAAAGTTAAATGTTGGAATTTTGGTTTTAGCCTTCATTTTACTTTTATAGGTGGATAACAGCAATTTGGAGTGATCAAACTAATTCTCAATTTTACAGAATATTTCCTCTTTATGTTGAGAAAGAAGCTAACGATGTATCAAAGTGGCATTTTTTCCTTTCAGTTTATAACAACTGGGGCATTTAATACTCTACTCTTTTTAATGATATCTCAGGATGTATGAGTTCAATCTTGTACTTGGAACATTTTTAGAAATTTCAGGAGTAAGTTTCTTTTAAAAACCAGAAGGTTAATTGAGTTTTCTGGCAGCTGGCATTTAGACATGTCTGATGTTAATAGTACCCTTGCTCATTATGCACCTTCATTGCCTTCACCTCTCAACGGTGTGAACTGTAGAAATGTCAGTTATTTTTATGATATTGCACTGAAGTTCAAGGAAGATAATTAAAATGACTGAATAACATTTGCTGTTTAAACACTAAGTTAAAATTCCTGCCCTTCACACAAGGACATCAATCTAATTGTATTTTCCACTTCTGGTCTTGCTGCATTTGCAAAAAGGTTATCTTTTTAAGGTGAGAGGAGAGAGATGTTTTAAAAAAGACATGAGGCAAATTTTTTTAGACCACAAGTTGATTTACATGTGGAAAGAACTTCCTGAGGAAGTGGTGCTGTATGACTGATTCTATCCAAATACTAATGTTGAGGGAGTACATTTTAGTGGCTAAACTAATACCATTTCACCCCAGTTGCAGGGCTTGCTGAAATTAAGCCTTAATTCCTGCTAGAACCATCAAGTTTGTGCTATGCAATTATCAATGTATTTACCCACAAACATTTTTGAGGTATAGAGACTCCAGAATAAAATTGTACTGGCCAAAGATCCCAGTCAAATCTCAGTCTGGATTGCAAACCCAAATGACACATGTTAGAGTGTGGAATGCACCCTCGTTAAATAAATGTGATATAACAAGGTACATGCAAACTGCTTGGGGAAAAAAAAGCCTCATCCCAAGTAGCTGAACTGCCTGAAATTTAACTTTTCTTTTTGCAATAAATAAGATTGCTTAATGTTAGGAAGTCTGTCATTTTATCATTTAGACCATTAACAAATATCATACTTAACAAATACCGTACTTAACAAATACCATACCTAACAAACCAGAACTTTTAAATTACCCTGTTATTTTCACAGAGATTAATCAATAAGGAGGCAGGAAAATAAAGTATAATTAACTTAGTTAGTAGCACTAGCTCAGGTTAGAGTGAGATCTGATCTAGAAATGTATTGTTCAACAACTGATGAAAGGAAGGTTTCCTAATAACGTCACGTTTGTGCTGTCAGAATGCCCTCAAAGTTTGCAATTGATTGGTTAAAATTCTAACAGCCTATTGTGAAATTTGAGAGTTTGGTTTTTTTGATGTGGACCTGTGCAATTGATAATCTTAAGACGTTTCACCACACAAGTCTGGGCCTGATTTGTACCCGGAATGCAAAGCCAGTGCATCACCCAATCATCATCATCATTGCAGGTTGCCATTAAGTTGACCTTCAAAGAGACACAGTGAGGAAGAAGAGTATAATTAGGAGTGAAGTAGGAGGCAGCTATCACTTGGTGCAGGAGCAAGTTCTCTCAAAGTTGGGGCTTTTGGACATTTGACATTTTGAGGAGTGAGAACAAAAAATGTCACAGCTCCATTGTTCCATTAATTTTGAGGCCTATCTTTTAGATTACTGGTACCATATCGATAGAAAAACATTCACACGCTAATATTGTGTGGCTATGACATTGCATTGCCATCTGCCAGTATGGAATACAGATGCCTTTGGGGCCTTAATTAAAATAAGCAAGAAAATAATCAATATTTGGTAAATTTAATGCAGAAATTAAGCATGCAAAGTTTTCAAAGTGAGGGTACTTGTTTTAGTTCCCTTTTTCATTGGCCAATACTGATGAAAGATCTGCAAATTAGTCAATGATATTTTTCCTTTATATGCAATTTACATATAGTTACTAAGTTCACTGTATTGCTAACATCAACCAATAGCTTTATTATTGCTTGTTTATAATAGAGTCACTAGCTTTATTGACACGTTTAAGCCCTTGGTGGGTTCTTTCAGAAATTCTGTTCTGGCTGCAGATGACAATTTTGGAGATATTTTCAATTTCTTTTGTTCATTAGTTTGGTTGAGGTCATGTAAACTTGATTTATAACTCAAACTGAAAGCACTTTTGACCTCTGGCTTTCACACTTGTGAAGAGAACTACCATAAACTGTCATTGTCATGTAGCTGAAACTTAGACATTGGATGAATTATCTGTTTGTTTAGATACAGTTATTTCTGTTTTATTGGATTTTTGTACAAAAAATCTTTAGAAAACTGCTTGTATTGTGATTGCACTATACTTTGATCATTTGTGCATTATACAGTTCTCTGTATTTTTTCACATTGGTTTGGAATAACATACCACTATATTGGCGTGATTGTGTGAAATAAAGATTCGACATCAAAATAAATCGTGGTTTGTTTGCACTTTTTTATTTGAAATAAGATTGGAATACCTCGTTCATCTAAACAAGACCTTGAAGATGCTCTAATAGTGTAGAGGTCATGTCATTTAATGCTTTGCTACCCCTTGGAAACAGAATGAAAGGACAAAAAGCATGCACACAATTTTTGATCTTTAAAAAAGATTCACTCTTGGGTTGTCGGTGTCGCTGCCTGTTCCAACAATTATTGCCCATTTCCAGTTGCCCTTGAGTTTGAATGGTGGTTGAGTTGCTTTCTTGAACCGACGCAGTCCTCTTTTGTGGGTCGTCCTCACCGCTTACTTTCCCACTTGTTTTTGTGTCATTAAAAACTTGACTATAAGTCATACATTTTTCTCATCTAAGTCATGTATTGTAAATAATTGATTCCTGTGGCACTGTACTAGTTACAGCTTGCTATCCTGAAAATGCACCCTTTATCCCAACTGTCTGTCTTTTGCTCGATTGAAGTTTATAAGATCCTGAAGGTGGATGTGCGAGAGTCCAGAACTAGGGGACATTTTTAAGTCTGAAGTCGCTAAGTTGGGATAGAGGTGAGGGAATTTTTTTCCCTCAGGGAAGTGTGATTTTGAAATTCTGTTCAGAAAGTGATGGGCAGGGAAGGGGGCATTGGATACTTTACAGCAGAAGTAGATCAGTCATTGTTATCAAAAAAATTACGGATTATCAGGAGTTGGTTAGAATGTGAAATTTGTAGCACAGTTCAGCCATGACCTCGATGCATGGTGGAGCAGGCTCGAAGGGCTAAATGGCTGCCTTCTACTCTTTTTAATTTGAATGTTCATAATAACAATAAAAAAGTGACAAATTCTCAGGAAATTAGGTAATACCTGTCCAGGGAGAAAGTTCCCATTGCAGTATGTGCCATGTACACTTGGAGAATGAGTAACATTCACTAAAATAAAAAGCACCACAGCTAATGGAAATAATAAAAAAGCTGGAAGAAATCTTGGACGGTACTTGGCTTTTGTGAAGAGTCACAGGGATAACATTTCAACTTGACTTTACAGCATTTGTAATTCCAAGTCCCTGACTGTCATCGCAACTGACAAAAAAATGCTTCAGAACAAAAATCTTAAAAGAAATACAGAGGGTGTCTTGCATGCAAATTCTCCAAAATAATCAAATAACACAGTAAGATCCCAGTAACAATGAAAAGCAACCACCTGGACCTGATAGAATATGAGTTCCCTGATTGGGGCTGCTCATCTGGTCCAATCAGGGACACCTGGCTAACAGATAAGAGTAGGAGTGTCAGACATCTTGTTCACTCTGGGAGCTGGATCTGTATCAAGGACAGTCTATGTTTTGATAAAGGGTGTCTTGGTGATGGCCTCTGTGGAGTTATTTGGCACTAACGATCGCTCATTACGAGCTTCAGGGTATGACCATTTAAAATCATTAAACCCATGTTGCTTTAAAGGGGCAAGTCCACAGATTTATCTTCTCAGAGTAATATATTCTGTCATGTGATACAATACTTCTATGTTTAAAACACTTTATTCTTTATTACTGGGCAATCTATTGGGACCTATTATCAATCACTTGTTAAACTGATGCATCATCAGTTCCTCAATTTTTCTTAGTCTTGCCTACGTCATTAGTAACCACATAGCCACTTCTACTTCAAGTTCACCTCCAGGTCTGAGAAGATGTCCCAAAGCTGGGCAATGGGTAGGCAACACAGCCTTTGGATCACATTCTCTGAACTGTAGAGAGCTGTGATATTCCTGGTAATTATACAGTTCCCCCATGTCAGTTACATTTGCTGCAGATGGACCCACTTGGACCATCCACCATGCACCATTTCCATGATTTGTTGGCTCAACTTCCCTGCAGTTGCTGATCTTGATCAGCAGGTTGCCAGAGCATCAAACATGTTGGACAATTACAAGAACCTCCACAGCATCTATCCCAACTGTCTTTGGCAATGTGAGGTCTGTCTCTTCAGCACCCCATTTTTTAAAGCCTTAACTGTTAAGGATGTATTCTGACCTTTATTCATCTAAGATTAATGCTTACTTCCTCCCTTTAGAAATAGTTGTGAAGAAGATCAATAATATGATTAGTTGGGAACTAACATTCTAAAGTAGAGGTAAATCTGTTTTTGGTTTTGAATTCTGTGAAGATGACTGTCTTGTCTGTCAGAAACAGTTTTAGCATTGAGTCAAAACAGCAGTTCCAAGAAATAATGACAAAACAAGCTACCTAGTGAGATAATAGTTGAAATGTTTAGGATGTTAAGATTTACAACCCAGAGAGGTCAGAGCAGGTTCAGTTTAGAAGAAACTATCCAAATCGGCAGATGTGCTGTTTAGCAACCCGAAAGTAGTCAAAATAGCTGAACAAAACTCTTGAGTTTTTTTTAATAATGTGTTAATGAGAAAGGTCAGTCAGTTAACCTGTGTCTCAGGAAGAGATAGTAACTGAGAGGATCACAACTGTGAATGCGCAGAAATCCACCAAAAGGAAACGCATGATTTCACCAGTTGAATAGGAACATTTCATAAGAAGATAGAGTGATACTTCATTGGGATTGAGTGTCTATGAAGGGTGAAAAGGGTTGAATCTTTCATTTTGCCATTTACAATAAGATGTTTCCGAATTGTGTCATAAAACTTTTGCTTTTGTAAGTTTGGATGATTTAGTGACTCATTTTCATTATTGCAATATGAGTGTATAAAAATGGAATGATGTCAGAGTGTTGAACCCCAGCAAATTTTTATGAAATCTAAATCTGTTACTTAATAAAATTTTGAATCCTAATGAACTTCCTGTGGCGGGGAAGATTTTGTGTTAAGGTTTTTTGTGCAGCTGGAGCCCTCTTAAAACTTGATACAAAGGACCATTCTTCCTGTAGAAATCTATCGATGAGTGGTGACTAGTTATCTCGACCCCTTGAAGAAGCACCTGGTATTGTCCTCAACCGACTTTCAGTAATGTGCACAGTTTCCAGCATGAATGGCTTAGCAATCATCGACAGTAGGAATGGCATGTCCTTCGCATAACGTGCCTCAGCAGACAAAGTCAAGAAATGGCTTTGTTGTTTGAAATTTGCTAATTTAGCACAAAACAGGGATCTAACATGGAGGCACCTTTATCTGCACAACCAGTACTGCACCATATTATGTATTTTTCCCAAGGTTTTTTTGGCGAGTGGTTGCATGTACTCAACAGTGTCTCTAATTAGTTAGGGAAAATGTTAAAATTATTGGTCTCCTTCCTTAATTCATATTTCTAATGTTGGTGAGTCTCATCTATTCTGTTTTTTTTTCTGTTGAACTATAAAGTACACTGGTACTTCATTAACAGTAAAAGAAATTCCAAAGGGTTTGAATGACATCTTTCTTTGACCAGATCTAGTATCAAACTGAGACTGACCCCATTGTAAATATGCCTCTGTTTATTTTGACCTAATGCAGCACCACATACTACAAATTCTTTTACTTTTAACATATGTTACTGCTTCCTTCACATGAGTTTGATGGGAAGTTGCTTTGCTGACTCTGCATATTATCGCGTAAGTACTCCAGAAGACCAAACAGCGATGGAGAAAAACCTAACACCATCATCACCCTACTCTTTAAAGAAAAAGAGTACTAAATTTGGCAGCACACATTGTAATGAATCCTACATTTGTTGGAAACAATTTGGAAATATAAAGTGTCTTTTTTGAAAATATAAACCAATATTTTGATTGGCTGAAAAATGATGAAAATGCAAATAAAGTTTTATTAACCATCACAACTTAGCTGGGAAGAGATTAAAGATTGTGCCATTAATCATTCCCCACTGTTCAACAAGCCATGACAAAATGTACAAAAGCAGAATGAGAACACTAAAATGACCACTTTGTCTGACTAATACTCAGGACAAAAGTAACTATCGTCAGGTTATTTCAAATATCAATAAAAGTAAACTCTATAATTCCAACACTATTTTAATGAGCAGTGAAAAAAAAGCTTTCAAATTTATGCAACTTAAACTATACCCCTTTAAGTGCCAAATGCACACACGCAATCACAATTAAGACAGAATCATAACATCTCGACAGTGTGGAAACAGGCCTTTCTGCCTGACAAGTCCACACTGGCCCATCCAATCTCCACATCTCTACAGGCAATCTAGCTTGGCCAATCTAGCCTGCACATCTTTAGACTGTGGGAGGAAACTCACATGCAGAATGTGCAAACTCCACACAGACAGCCATCCAGCAGTGGAATTGAACACAGGTCCTTGGTGCTGTGAGGTAGCAGTGATGGCCACTGAGCCACCATGCCATCCCAAGGGTATGGAGAATGTGGGCATTGATGCCAATATCGCTCACATGCAAAGCAAGCGCTCTACCATAAATAGTTTAAAATTTGCTATGAGTTGAAAAGAATACAGACACAGTTAACAAAATTCCAAAGATAAAAACTCCAGATCACAAGATGGAAATTCACTTTCCCGCGGTTTTTTTTCAACCATGATGTGTTTAAGGTGAGGGTTTAAAGAAGATGTACAAGACTAGTATTTTTACACAAAAGATGGTAGGTGCCTGGAATGTGCTGCCTGGGGAGGCAGTAGAAGCAGATACAATAGCAACTTTTAAGACGCATTAAGACAAATACATGAACAGGCAGGGAATAGAGGGATGTGGACCATTGCAGGTAGATGGGATTAGTTTAGGACGGCATCATGGTCACAGCAGACATTTTGGCTGAAGGGCCTGTTCCTGTGCTGGAGTGTTCCATGTTCTGTGATATACTGTTGTTCATAAGGTGATGGTCATTCTTCAGTTTGATGGGTGATGACGTAAACTGGTCTTGGATGAATTCTTTCTTTTAAGCTTTCTCAGTTTTTCAATTTGCACACAGAGGGAAGGAGAGAGGATGGAAGTGGAAGCTTACTGTCTGCATGTTTTGGATATTTTTTCCATTATGCTGCTCTTGGCACTTATAGCTCTTTATGACTCAACAAATAACCAATCAGCGATCTGTTGGCTCTTATGGTGCAGTGGTAGAGTTACTAGCACTAGGCTGGAGACCTAGTTTCATGTCCCACTTATGTCAGGGGTGTGTAATTAGAACATATCTATGAAAAGCTGTGGTCAGGCCAGATTTCTTTATATTGGATGACTTGCAGCATTGGTTAGTCTCAAATTCTCCCCTCTAACACTGTATCCTACATCTGGACAAGATACAACACTTGTCTTTCAAGTTACAAAACCTTCCTGGTATTAAAATTATAGCAGTCCAAAATCTATTTCAGTTTACAGTTCCAAAAATGGAAAATATGTGGTCTCTTACTCAATCTTTAAGTAAAAATGCTATATTTTGCTGATTAGAATTAAGACCTTTAGATACATACATTTAATGGTAAATTCAACTAAGTATGCATTTCATAATGAGCACATATTGTATGCTGGTTTGAAAAAAACTTCCCATCATCTCCCATCCTTCAATACAAGGCTTGTGTGGGCAGATTGTCCTAACAGGTGAGCTGCCTTAAGGATTGCAGGAGGCCCATGATGGACATGTCATCTGAAGAATGGGAGGGGGAGTTGAAATGGTTCACGACTGGGAGGTGCAGTTGTTTATTGCGAACCGAGCGGAGGTGTTCTGCAAAGCGGTCCCCAAGCCTCCGCTTGGTTTCCCCAATGTAGAGGAAGCCACACTGGGTACAATGGATGCAGTATACCACATTGGCAGATGTGCAGGTGAACCTCTGCTTAATATGGGAAGTCATCTTGAGGCCTGGGATAGGTGTGAGGGAGGAGGTGTGGGGGCAAGTATAGCGAACAAGGGAGTCACGGAGAGAGTGGTCTCTCCAGAAAGCAGACAAGGGTGGGGATGGAAAAATGTCTTGGGTGGTGGGATCGGATTGTAGATGGCGGAAGTGTCGGAGGTTGATGCGTTGTATCCGGAGGTTGGTGGGGTGGTGTGTGAGAACGAGGGGGATCCTCTTTGGGCGGTTGTGGCGGGGGCGGGGTGTGAGGGATGTGTTGCGGGAAATGCGGGAGATGCGGTCAGGGGTGTTCTCGACCACTGTGGGGGGAAAGTTGCGGTCCTTGAAGAACTTGGACATCTGGGATGTGCGGGAGTAGAATGCCTCATCGTGGGAGCAGATGCGGCGGAGAGTGTGTTGCTGAAGTGGATGAACTGTTCAAGCTCCTCTGGGGAGCAAGAGGCAGCGCCGATACAGTCATCAATGTAACGGAGGAAGAGGTGGGGTTTGGGGCCTGTGTAGATGCGGAAGAAGGACTGTTCCACATAAACTAAAAAGAGGCAGGCATAGCTGGGGCCCATGCGGGTGCCCATGGCCACCCCCTTTGATGTCCAAGACAGATGTCCAAGTTCTTCAAGGACTGCAAGTTTCCCCCCACAGTGGTCGAGAACGCCCTTGACCGCGTCTCCCGCATTTCCCGCAACACATCCCTCACACCCCGCCCCCGCCACAACCGCCCAAAGAGGATCCCCCTCATTCTCACACACCACCCCACCAACCTCCGGATACAACGCATCATCCTCTGACACTTCCGCCATCTACAATCCGATCCCACCACCCAAGACATTTTTCCATCCCCACCCTTGTCTGCTTTCCGGAGAGACCACTCTCTCCGTGACTCCCTTGTTCGCTACACACTGCCCTCCAACCCCACCACACCCGGCACCTTCCCCTGCAACCGCAGGAAATGCTACACTTGCCCCCACACCTCCTCCCTCACCCCTATCCCAGGCCCCAAGATGACTTTCCATATTAAGCAGAGGTTCACCGGCACATCTGCCAATGTGGTATACTGTATCCATTGTACCCGGTGTGGCTTCCTCTACATTGAGGAAACCAAGCGGAGGCTTGGGGACCGCTTTGCAGAACACCTCCGCTCGGTTCACAATAAAGAACTGCACCTCCCAGTCGCGAACCATTTCCACTCCCCCTCCCATTCTTTCGATGATATGTCCATCATGGGCCTCCTGCAGTGCCACAATGATGCCACCCGAAGGTTGCAGGAACAGCAACTCATATTCCACTTGGGAACTCTGCAGCCCAATGGTATCAATGTGGACTTCCCCAGCTTCAAAATCCCCCCTTCCCTTCCCACATCCCAAAACCAGCTCAGTTCGTCCCCTCCCCCCACTGCACCACACAACCAGCCCAGTTCTTCCCCTCCCCCCACTGCATCCCAAAACCAGCTCTGCCCCCCTAACCTGTTCTTCCCCTCACCCATCCCTTCCTCCCACCCCAAGCCGCACCTCCATTTCTTACCTACTAACCTCATCCCATCTCCTTGACCTGTCCGTCTTCCCTGGACTGACCTATCCCATCCCTACCTCCCCACCTATACTCTCCTCTCCACCTATCTTCTTTTCTCTCCACCTTCGGTCCGCCTCCCCCTATCTCCCTATTTATTCCAGAACCCTCACCCCATCCCCCTGTCTGATGAAGGGTCTAGGCCCGAAACGTCAGCTTTTGTGCTCCTGAGATGCTGCTTGGCCTGCTGTGTTCATCCAGCTTCACACTTTATTATCTTGGATTCTCCAGCATCTGCAATTCCCATTATCACTGCCTTAAGGATTGCTCACTTTAGTGAATGTATATCCTGGATGTTTCATATTCCTTCACCAAGGTTTGGGCTTGGTGTTGGCATGCTCAATAGTGACATGTAAAAGCTCAGAGCAGGAGAATGCCACCCAGCCCTTCAAGTTTGCTGCACTATTCAATATGGTCATGGGTGATCGTCTATCTCATTCCACATTTCTGCTTTCTCCTCATACCCCTTGATGCCTTTAAAATCTAAAGATTAATTTATCTCTTGAATATATTCAATGATGTGATCTCCATGGCATTCTGTGGTAGAGAATTTTACAGGTTTACTACACTTTCAGTGAAAAATCATCTATCCTCATCTCAGAGATAGTAGGAACTGCAGTTCCTGGAGAATCTGATATAATAAGGTGTAGAGCTGGATGAACACAGCGGGCAGAAAAGCTTTAGTGGATCTCTCTCCCATTGCACCTCTCCACCTATCTTCTCCTCTATCCATCTTCTGCCTGGCCCCCCCTCCCTATTTATTTCAGAACACCCTTCCCCTCCCCCATTTCTGAAGAAGGGTCCAGGCCTGCTCCTATGATGCTGCTTGGCCTGCAGTGTTAATCCAGCTCTACACCTTGTTATCTCTATCCTCATCTCAGTTCTGAATGGTCTAGTCTGTACCCTGAGACAAGGTGTAGCAGCTGGTATTAATGTGTGTAATCTGTCAACATTTTGGTGTGTAATAATTCAGGCAAGATATCCTGTATACGGTGTGTTGAGTTATTTTCTGCTCATTTGCCCTTCACATTATATTTATCATCTGATAATCCACAAACAGAATATCTTGATTTTAGAATGGTGCAATTGTCTTATTTCACTCTCTCTTGTGGAGTTAACTTCCAACCTTTCTGTGGTCTAGCTTGACACCATTATTCAACTCAGGGGAGAAATAACAGTTTAAAAATGTTGCGTTAGAACAATAACTGATTCTCAATAAAGTAAATATAGAGTTTTATAGCATGGAAGATGGCCATTCAGCCCATTGTTCCAGTGTTAGTCATCAAGAATCTATCAATTCTACTCCCTTTTTCAACACTTGGTCTGTAACCTTGTATACTATGGAGTGTCAGCTGCCCATCTAGACAGCTCTTAAATGTCTTCAGAGCTCCCTGGTCTATCTTTTTAGGCAGTGGGTTCCAGAAAACCACCAGCCTCAGGGCAAAAAAAAAATTCCCCAAATCCTGTTAAAACCTCCTGCTTCTTAACCTTAAAAATCGATGACCAGGGATTGTAACTTTAAGGTAAGGGGCAGAAAGGTTCGAGGAGATGAGAGGAAAAGCTTTATTAGCCCAAACATGGTGGGAATCTAAAATCTCCTGCCCATTTAGGTGGTCGAGGCAGAAACCCTCATCACATTGAAGAAGTATCTAGATGTGC
Organism: Stegostoma tigrinum; assembly: GCF_030684315.1. NCBI lineage: Eukaryota > Metazoa > Chordata > Chondrichthyes > Orectolobiformes > Stegostomatidae > Stegostoma > Stegostoma tigrinum. The sequence goes on along the minus strand of NC_081377.1, from coordinate 43,096,238 downwards.
ACCTGCAATGCCAAGCCTATGGGCTAAGTGCTGAAAATGAGATTAGAATAGTTAGACCTCTCTGATGAAGGGTCTAGGCCCGAAACGTCAGCTTTTGTGCTCCTGAGATGCTGCTTGGCCTGCTGTGTTCATCCAGCCTCACATTTTATTATCTTAGAATAGTTAGGTAGTTGTTTTTGACTGTTGCAGATTTGATTGGTCCAAGGGCCTTTTTCTGTGCTGTAAATCTCTGTAACACTATGATAATATCCCCTCAGCATTGACTGCTCTACTCGCGGGAAACATTTCTCCCTATGTATCCTTTTCACGCCCCTCATAACTTTGTACACCTTGGTCATGTCCTCTGGCTGAGGCAAACATCTTTACTTTTAAAATCTTTGTTTGGTCTCGTGGTTCTATCAAGAGACTCCTAATCCAGGCAGCCAGGTTTAAGATCTAGGGATAATAAAATGTGAAGGTGGATGAACACAGCAGGCCAAGCAGCATCTCAGGAGCACAAAAGCTGACGTTTCGGGCCTAGACCCTTCATCAGACAGGGGGATGGGGTGAGGGTTCTGGAATAAATAGGGAGAGAGGGGGAGGCGGACTGAAGATGGAGCAAAAAGAAGATAGGTGGAAAGGAGAGTATAGGTGGGGAGGTAGGGAGGGGATAGGTCAGTCCAGGGAAGACAGACAGGTCAAGAAGGTGGGATGAGGTTAGTAGGTAGGAGATGGAGGTGCGGCTTGGGGTGGGAGGAAGGGATGGGTGAGAGGAAGAACCGGTTAGGGAGGCAGAGACAGGTTGGACTGGTTTTGGGATGCAGTGGGGGGAGGGGAAGAGCTGGGCTGGTTGTGTGGTGCAGTGGTGGGAGGGGACAAACTGGGCTGGTTTTGGGATGCGGTGCGGGAAGGGGAGATTTTGAAGCTGGTGAAGTCCACATTGATACCATTGGGCTGCAGGGTTCCCAAGCGGAATATGAGTTGCTATTCCTGCAACCTTCGGGTGGCATCATTGTGGCACTGCAGGAGGCCCATGATGGACATGTCATCTAAAGAATGGGACAGGGAGTTGAAATGGCTCGCGACTGGGAGGTGCAGTTATTTGCTGCGAACTGAGAGGAGGTGTTCTGCAAAGCGGTCCCCAAGCTTCCGCTTGGTTTCCTCAATGTAGAGGAAGCCACACCGGGTACAATGGATACAGTATAACACACTGGCAGATGTGCAGGTGAACCTCTGCTTAATATGGAAAGTCATCTTGGGGCCTGGGATAGGGGTGAGGGAGGAGGTGTGGGGGCAAGTGTAGCATTTCTTGGGGTTGCAGGGAAAGGTGCCGGGTGTGGTGGGGTTGGGGGTCAGTGTGGAGCGAACAAGGGAGTCACGGAGAGAGTGTGGTCTCTCCGGAAAGCAGACAAGGGTGGGGATGGAAAAATGTCTTGGGTGGTGGGGTCGGATTGTAGATGGCGGAAGTGTCGGAGGATGATGCATTGTATCCGGAGGTTGGTGGGGTTGTGTGTGAGAACGAGATGACATGTCCATCATGGGCCTCCTGCAGTGCCACAATGATGCCACCCGAAGGTTGCAGGAACAGCAACTCATATTCCGCTTGGGAACCCTGCAGCCCAATGGTATCAATGTGGGCTTCACAAGCTTCAAAATCTCCTCTTCCCCCACCGCATCCCAAAACCAGTCCAGTTCGTCCCCTCCCCCCACTGCACCACACAACCAGCCCAGCTCTTCCCCTTCCCCCACTGCATCCCAAAACCAGCCCAGTCTGTCTCTGCCTCCCTAACGTGTTCTTCCTCTCACCCATCCCTTCCTCCCACCCCAAGCCGCACCTCCATCTCCTACCTACTAACCTCATCCCACCTCCTTGACCTTTCCGTCTTCCCTGGACTGACCTATCCCCTCCCTACCTTCCCACCTATACTCTCCTCTCCACCTATCTTCTTTTCTCTCCATCTTCGGTCCGCCTCCCCCTCTCTCCCTATTTATTCCAGAACCCTCACCCCATCCCCTTCTCTGATGAAGGGTCTAGGCCCGAAACGTCAGCTTTTGTGCTCCTGAGATGCTGCTTGGCCTGCTGTGTTCATCCAGCTTCACATTTTAGTATCTTGGATTCTCCAGCATCTGCAGTTCCCATTATCACTGAAGATCTAGGGACCTGAGTTTGAATCCTGCCACAGCAGATTGAGTCATACAGCGTGGAATTCGTCCATGTACACCATAATCCCAAATCATACATATCCCTCCAAACATTTCTTATTCATGTACTTATGCAAATATCTTTTAAATGTTCTAACTGTACCCCTATCCACCACTTCCTCCAGAAGTTCATTCCACTCACTAACCACTGTCTGTAAAATTAAAATGCCCCTCGTGTCTGGAATTTTATGGTGGAATGTGAATCCAATAAAAGCCGGGAATTAAGTGTCTAATGATGACCATGAAACTGTTGTCAATTGTCATTAAAAATCCATCTGGTTCAATAATGCCCTTTAGGGAAGAAAACTGTCATTCAGGTACATCTTGTGAATGAAGCGGTCTCCAAGTGCGAACTGAGCGGAGGTGTTCTGCAAAGCGGTCTCCAAGTTGCGAACTGAGCGGAGGTGTTCTGCATGCGAACTGAGCGGAGGTGTTCTGCATGCGAACTGAGCGGAGGTGTCCGCTTTGCAGAACACCTCCGCTCAGTTTGCAACAAACAACTGCACCTCCCAGTCGCAAATCATTTCCACTCCCCCTCCCATTCTCTAGATGACATGTCCATCATGGGCCTCCTGCACTGCCACAATGATGCCACCCGAAGGTTGCAGGAACAGCAACTCATATTCCGCCTGGGAACCCTGCAGCCATATGGTATCAATGTGGACTTCACCAGTTTCAAAATCTCCCTTTCCCCTACTGCATCCCTAAACCAGCCTAGTTCGTCCCCTCCCCCCACTGCACCACACAACCAGCCCAGCTCCTCCCCCCCACCCAGTGCATCCCAAAACCAGTCCAACCTATCTCTGCCTCCCTAACCGGTTCTTCCTCTCACCCATCCCTTCCTCCCACACCAAGCCGCAACCCCAGCTACCTACTAAACTCATCCCACCTCCTTGACCTGTCCGTCTTCCCTGGACTGACCTATCCCCTCCCTACCTCCCCACCTATACTCTCTCCACCTATCTTCTTTACTCTCCATCTTCGGTCCACCTCCCCCTCTCTCCCTATTTATTCCAGCTCCCTCTCCCCATCCCCCTCTCTGATGAAGGGTCTAGGCCCGAAACGTCAGCTTTTGTGCTCCTGAGATGCTGCTTGGCCTGCTGTGTTCATCCAGCCTCACATTTTATTATCTTAAATTTTCCACGCCTGGGCTAAACAAAATTTCATGTAGAATGACATAAACTGGATTCAACATCCATAACATTGTAAAATATGACACAGTTTGCTCTGTAAAATGAGATAGTAGGACCTGCCGATGCTGGAGTCTGAGATAACAAGAGCTGCAGAAACACAGCAGCATCAGAGGAGCAGGAAAGCTGACATTTCAGGCCTAGACCCTTCTTTGGAAACCCTTCTTCAAAAATGGGAGAGAGGGAAGGGGGCTCAGAAATAAATAGTGAGGAGGGTGTGTAGAGCTGGAGAAGGTAGGTGGGATGGCTATAGGCGAGTGCAGGTAGGTAGTGGTGGGGATTGGTCAGTGAGGTGGGAGGAGCGGATAGGTGAGAGAGAAGATGTACAGGTCAATGAGGTGGGGATGACAGGGAGGGTTGATCATGGGATAAGGCTGGGGGTGGAGAGATTTTGAAGCTAATAAAGTCCACATTGAGACCATTGGGGTGTAGGACTCCCAGGCGGCATATGAGGTGTTGCTCCTCCAGTTTGTGTGTGGCATTGTTTTGACACTGGAGGAGGCCTAGGATGGACAAGTCATCCAGGGAATGGGAGGGGGAGTTGAAGTGGTTCGCAACTGGAAAGCGTGTTTGTCGCAAATTGAGCCCAGATGCTCTACAAAGCGATCTCCGAGCCTCTGCTTGGTCTCCATGATGTGGAGGAGGTCACATCGGGAACAGTGGATACAATAGAACACATTAGCGGATGTGGAGGTGAACATCTGTCTGATGTGAAAGGTTTATTTGGGGCCTGGGATGGGGGTGAGTGGGGAGGTGTAGGGGCAGGTGTAGCACTTCCTGCGGTTGCAGGGAAAGGTGCTGGGGATAGAGGGTGAGTGGGGAGGGTGGACCAGACAAGGCAGTCATGGAGAGGCATCCCAGATATCCTCATATTTCAAGGACCTCAACTTCCCCGCTTCAGTGGTTGAAAACGCCCTCGACCACATCTCTTGTGTTTCCCGCACCTCTGCCCTCACACCCCCTCCCCGCAATAAAAACAAAGACAGAACCTCTCATGTCCTCACGTATTACCCCATTAATCTCCGGATTCAACGCATCATGCTCCACCACTTCCGCCACCTGCAATCTGACCCCACTACAAAGGATATTTTTCCCGGCCACCCTTATCTGCCTTCCAGAGGCACCAGTGTCTCTGCAACCCCCCCCTCAGCCACTCCACACTCCCCACTACACCCACCACCCCCAGCACCTATCCCTGCAACCACAGAAGTGCTACACCTGCCCCTTCACCTCCATCCCAGGCCCCAAAAACACCTTCCACATCTGACAGATGTTCATGTGCACAACTGCGAATGTGCTCTATTGCATCCGCTGTTCCCGATGTGGCCTCCTCTACGTCGGTGAGACCAAATGGAGGCTCGGAGATCGCTTTGTAGACCACCTGCGCTCGGTTTGTTCCAGTCGCGAACCACTTCAACTGTGCCTCCCACTCTCTGGATGACATGTCCATCCTGGGCCTCCTTCAGTGTCACAACAACACCACCTGCAAACTGGAGGAGCAGCACCTCATATGTCATTGTGGGAGCCTATGGCCCAATGGTCTCAATGTGGACTTTATCAGTTTCAAAATCTCCCCACCTCTGGCCTCATCCCGTGACTAACCCTCCCTCTCATCCCCACCTCCTTGGCCTATCCATCTTCTCTCCCACCTATCCGCTCCTCCCATTTCACTGACCAATCCCCACCACTACCTACCTGCACTCACCTATCACTATCCCACCTACCTTTCCCAGCCTGACACACCCCTCTCTCTATTTATTTTAGAGACACCCTTCACTCTCCCCCATTTTTGAAGAAGGGTCCCGACCCGAAACGTCAGCAGCTTTCCTGCTCCTGTGATGCTGCCTGGCCTGCTGTGTTCCTCCAGCTTCACACTGTGTTATCTTGCTTTTAAATGATTGTTAATTAGTTTGCTTGATAAATACTTAGAGACAAAGGTAAATTTCCAGAGCTGCTTTCTACATATAACAACTAATTTCTAAATTCTTATTTCAGCAGTTTATGTTCTGAATTTAGTTTTAATATTTCTAAACATAACTAAATATGTTTTGGAGCAATTAATAAATAGCGATCTGAACTAACAAAAATGAATGTGGGTCTAACTTACTGAAAATACAGAGGTAAAAATCAAGTTTCAGAAATCACCTTCATTCAATCTGCAAGTAAAGTTTCTATTCTGTTATTATTTTAATTGTTGCTCATTCTTACACTGACCTTTTTGTCAACTGTCCCCTATATTGTTCTAAAGAAGTTCAAAGATAGCATCTCATCTTTTATTTACATATTTGTCAACAGTATACACTCATTATCTGAATTAACATTATAAGATCTTAACCTCAGTCCCTATTTTTATTCAAACAGCAACAGTTTATCTATCATTCTCATTTCTGATTGTACCTTTTGTTTCTTGTCCACTTATCTATCTCGTTTTGCCTTGGAGCATTATCTACTTTGTTCTTTAATCTATTCTGCCTTCCACTCTATTAAACACCTTCCCTTTTGACCCTGACCCCCAACTCCTTATTTGTGCTTTCTTAAAACCCCTCACATCCCTAGAATTGCAGATGCTGGAAATCTAAAATGAACACAAAGTGCTGGAGAAACTCAACATCTGTGGAGAGAAAAACTTGTAATACTTTAAGACCAGAAGAAATAGGAACAGGAGTAGGCCATTCAGCCCTTAAAGCCTGCTCCACCATTTAATGGGATTATAGCTGATCCGACATTCCTCATGTCCTCTTTCCTGTCCTTTTCCCATAACTCTTGATTCCCCTATTAATTAAGCTATCTATCTCAGCTTGGAATATACACAAGGACTTTGCCTCCACGGTCCTCAATGCCAAGAAGTTCCAAACAGTCACAATCCTCTGAGAGAAGAAATTCTTTCTTAGCTCAGTTTTAAATTTATTCTGAAACTATATCCTCCTAAGCTCTCCAATATAATTCTTCTTTAGATTGGAAGCCTCTTCTTCAAAGCGCTTCTTAACATTTCCTGGACTTGAAATGTGAACTCTGTTTCTCTCTCCACAGACGCTGCCAGTCCTGTAAGTTTCTTCAGTGTGCCCTGTGTTTGTTTTACATCCCTAATTGATTGCGACTGATTCAGCAGGCATGTTTTGAAAGTTTATTTCGGTTTCTGATTTTCAACAATAATATGTTTTAAATAGACAAGAATCGTAACAAAATAAGCTTTGTAATATTGTTGCCATTTCTAAAAAATAAAGCCTGCTTTGGCTAATATTTTATGTGAATGTACTTTTTTCCCACTGGTCCTAATTTTGTTTTAGAATGTCCAAAGTTAAAGTTATGAATCAGTTTCCTCATCGAACTAGTTCTATTCCTTTCCATCTATTTTCCAAGTCAAATGAATTGAGTGACCTATTAACAGCTATTTCACCTGCCACTACAGCACTTACAGTTCCCTGAGAAGTAGAGGCCTGGATGGAGGTGAATGGAATAAATCAGCTGCTATTTTCTGAGTTAACCTTTGTGCATTTAGATAGCTGTATTGCAGTTAAAAGAATGCCACTCTATTCTATTAACGTTCTTTTCTGAAAGATGCTGTTCGATTTGAAAGGGTTCAGAAAAGATTTACAAGGATTTACACGGTTGCTGGGTTTGAGTTATAGTGGAAGACTGAATAGGCAGGGGAAAATTTCCTTGGAATGTCCCTGAGGGGCATGGATAGGGTGAATAGTCATAGCCATTTCCACAGGGTAGGGGAGTCCAAAACTAGTGGACATAGGTTTAAGGTGAGGGGGGAAAGATTTAAAAAAGGACATAAGGGCAACTTTTTCATGCAGAGGGTAGTGCATGTATGGAATGAGCTTCCAGAGAAAGTGGTGGAGGCTGGTACAATTACAACATTTAACGGCATCTGCAAGCATATATGAATAGGAAGGGTTTAGAGAGATATGGGCCAAATGCTGGCCAGTGGGATTAGATTAGTATAGAGTATTTGGTTGGCATGGACAAGTTGGATGAAAGGGTCTGTTTCCATGCTGTACATCTCTATGACACTTTTTTTTGGTATACAGCCAGATTATTAGCACTTCACATCCATAAATACAACTTAATGTTTTCTTTACAGTGTAACTTTTTGGTTAAGCAACATTTACATTCAGTTTCTGATCTTGTTTAAGCCACTTTGCAAGGAAAGGTATATTATTGAACAATTTAACTGTAGATACTGTTCTATATTTTGTGAGAACTCTTGTATTTTGTGTCACTGAGGTTCTTAATCATTATAGAGGTACAGTTGTCTTATTGTTTCCAGTTTTTTTTTAAAGATATTATCACCTAACACACCATTCTGCTGACCATGCTGAACTTTGAAATTCCATAACTTTTAAAAGACAAAACATCAAAATAGTCTTGAAGGTATCAATCTGTATTTGGATTTCTTACCTAGCGTGTGAAGCTAAACTCGTGCCTGAAGGTGATATTTATACGAAAATCTGAGAAAGCTCTTTCAAGTAGTCATTTGGTGGTATAGAACTTGAGTACTTATGAAAAAGGACACATTTGTCAAAACTTTTCATCTTCACCTAATCAGGGCAATTCACAAGAATACCAGTTCAAAGGGAAACCAAAATTTGTGCTGCATGAGAATGCTGATTGGTTAGCAAGTGGACTCCAATTGGTAGAAATGCTGTTATGGAGATTGCATCAGGAATGATGGATGGCAGTTAACAGTCAGGTTTTGTTTAAATTTTACATTAGGCAGGTTGACCCTGGCTGGTGAGGGCATTAGTCTGAGAAATGAACCATTGAATGACTGTCATCTATTCTGTTGAATTGAAGCAAACACAGTACATGTGTTTGGGCCCCACACCTCAGGAAGGACATACTAGCCCTGGAGCGTGTCCAGCAGAGATTCACACGGAAGATCCCTGGAATGGTAGGTGTAACGTACGATGAACGGCTGAGGATCCTGGGATTGTGTTCATTAGAGTTTAGATGGTTGAGGGGAGATCTAATAGAAACTTACAAGATAATGTATGGTTTAGAAAGGGTGGACACTGGGAAGTTGTTTCCATTAGGCGGGGAGACTAGGACCCGTGGGCACAGCCTTAGAATTAGAGGGGGTAAATTTAAAATGAAAATGAGGAGACATTTCTTCAGCCAGAGAGTGGTGGGCCTGTGGAATTCATTGCCACAGAGTGCAGTGGAGGCCGGGACATTAAATGTCTTCAAGGCAGAGATTGATAAATTCTTGATCTTACAAGGAATCAAGGGCTATGGGGAGAGTGCAGGGAAGTGGAGTTGAAATGCCCATCTGTCATGATTAAATGGCAGAGTGGACTCGATGGGCCGAATGGCCTTACTTCCACTCCTATATCTTGTGGTCTTATGTACATTTCCTTTCCATTTGTAAAGAATAGGACATTCCATTACTACACCGAGAAGACATCTAAAATGAAAGTAAAAACCATGTCTGCTCCCTTCTTAATATCACAATAAAGAAATACCATTAAAACTTAAAGTGATACATTATTCCTCCATTTTATAACCAAACTTTCTGAACAATACCAAGATAGTATTCACTGCATTCCTGAGCCGTTTTCTTAGCAGAGTAAGAAGGCAGTCTCTAAGGGCTATATGGCCAGTGAGGTAACCATGATGACTCCTCAACATTACCTTCAAACACATAATGTGGATGCTTCTTCATCTTTGTTTAATTTAGAAATTCTCTACACAATTAAAATGAATACAAACAAGAATTCTTCAACTAAGTCGATAAAATGTGGAGCTGGAGGAGTGCAGCAGGTCAGACAGCATCAGGGGAGCAGGGAAGTTGATGTTTCGGGTCTGGATCCTTATGCAGGACTTTCAGCATCTGTAGTCCTTGCTACCTCCTAGTTGCTTCACCTAAGCACAGTCTGTAACTGCTGGTTGTACACCTCACCAATAGCTACCATAAATGCCAATTTTGTCAGTGGAATTGATTCCAATTACATTGTAAACATTATGTAACATTACAGGGTCTACTTGTGGTGCAATGGTAGTGGCTAAACCCATGAGCCAGGAGGCCCAGGTTCAATTTCCCCCCTGCTCCAGAGGTATGTAATAACATCCCTAAATAGGTTAAATTAAAAAATAAGCATTCTAACAATATCACTCACATTTGAACAATTCTTACATTCCTAAAATAGAGTGTGTATTAAATACACTCAGTCCCAATACTGAATCCTGGGGAACTCTGGTACAAACCTCCCTGCAGTTTGTAAAATATCCACTTGCCAACACATTCAGTTTTCAAGCCTTCAGCCAAGTAAAGCCAGATTCCCTTACCTATAGGAATTTACTGAAACAGTTTGTTTTTAACAACAAATTATGATAGTTTCATGTTAACCATTACTGATTCTAGCTTTTAATTCAAAGTCTATTATTTAAATTTTTTAAAAAATTGAACAGATTTAAACCCATGCCCCAGAGCGTGAACCCAGACCTCGAGATTATTAGTGTCATTAACACTATTATTATTCTATTAACACTAACCATTTACATTACTCTTAAGCAAGATAGAAAACAGAAACAGAAGCAGGCCATTCAGCCCTTCAAGCCTGCTCCAACATTCAATATAATCATTGCTTTTCATCCAGCTCAGTCTCATTTCCACTTTCTCTGCATATTCTTTGGTCCCTTTAGTCCCCAGAGCTATATCTGTAAACTTCTTGAAGGCATTAAATGTTTTAGCCACAAATGCTTTCTCAAGGAGAATATTGCAAAAACATATTACCCTCTTGATGAAAAAAATTCTCAACATCTCAGTCCTAAATGACCTTCCCATATCCTGAACTTCTGATCCCTAGTTCTGGAGGCTGTGGTATTTGGAAACATCTTTCTAGCATTTACCTCATCTAGTCCAGTTAGAATTTTATACATTTCTTGTGTGGGAGTTTTGAAGAAGGTTCACTGATCCTGAAATGTAAATCCTAAAATGTAAATGTATTTTCTGAACAAGGGTCTCAACCCGAAACATCAGCTTTCCTGCTCGTCTAATGCTGCTTGGCCTGCTGTGTTCATCCAGCTCTACACTGTGTTATCTCAGATTCTCCAGCATCTGCAGTTCCTACAGTCTCTGAAATGTAAAGTCTGCTTTCTCTCCATGGATACTGCCAAACCTGCAGAGTTTCTCCAGCAATTTCTGTTTGTTTCAGATCTCCAGCAACTACACTTCTTTGTTTCATTATTATATCCCTGATCCTGCACTTGAATCCTTTCACTATGAAGTCCTATATATCATTTGTTCCCCCCACCCAAAATAAAACAGAAATACCCAGAGAAATATCCAGTGTATGTGGAGAGAAGGCAGACTTAATATTTCAGGTCGAGTGACCCTTCTTCAGACCTGACAGTGGCTACGTACAGGTGGTAGGTGTTGGATATCACGAGTGGGTGATAGGTGGTGAGTGGGCTGAGATAGATAATGGTAAGGCAGAAAGGCGGATCGTAGGGCCCAGAAGTAAGTGAAAATGGGTTTGAAGCTGTGCTGAAAGCAGTCACGATCACACACACAGAAATTGCTGGAAAAGCTTAGCAGGTCTGGTAGTATCTGTGTAGAGACAGAGAGAGAGAATCAAAACTTCATCAGAACGTGCCATGCTTATTGCCTTTTGCATCTGCATGTTTCCTTGATGCTCGTTCCATTTCTATACGTCTTTATTTCCAGAACAGCGCGGATACGTGGGGACATACAACCGGCTTAGAAGCTAAGACTGAGCTCAGCACCTTCACTCTCACCAGCTCGGGAGGGCGTGTCTTCCAGGAGGGCCGGCGCGGTGCCCGCCGGGAGCTGTAGTCCTCACGGCCGCAACTTGTACGGGAGGGTACACGGTCTGAACTACAGCCCCCAGAGGCCGTCACGCCGTTCGAGCATGCGTAGGCCGCCCTCGTTGTAGCTTGTAAAAGTTGCGTCAGCTGCAGGATACAATTCTGGTGAAAGTAATATTTCCTTTTTTTAAAAGAAATAACGTTTCGATTTTGAAGCAGACGAGTTATTTCACGAGTGCGACAATTCACCAAGCCTCTGTTATATTTGTTGGAATCAGTGAACTTGAAGAAAGTGCCTGTGGAACGGGGAGAAAAAAGTTTTTGGAACTTTTCTGAAGTTTGTTGCAGAGTTTCCCCGATCAATGACGGAGTGTGAATGAGCGGCTCGCCCTGCAGCCTCAGCGGCTCCTGTCACTGCGATGTCCCTGGACAGAGGCGATCCCGCCGCCGCCTTGGAGCCGGGCCCGCCCGGAGACCTCCGCAAATGGAGCGAGTTAGTCCGCAGCCGGGAAGCGGGCAGCCGGGTGGCGGCGATGGAGCGAGCGGCCCACACCGTGCACGCCTGCCTTGACCAGCAGCAGCTAAGGGAAGCGGCGGGGAGCCAGCTCCAGCAACTGCTTCTGCTCCTGCTCCGGCTCTCCCGGAGCTGCCCCTTCCCCGATGTGCAGGAGAGGAGCGAGCACATCCTGCAGACTGTGCTGGTGAGTACAATTCCAGGCAGCCCTTTCCTACAGAGTGGCTCCAATACCTGTCACCTCCATCCCCTTATCTACCCCACCCCCATCTCTCGCTCTACAGCTCTCTCTTTCTCCCCATCTCTCTCTCTTTTGCTCCATCCTTCCATCTCTCTCTAGCTCTTACTCCCTCTCCATTTCCATCTCCCTCTCTCCTCATCCCGTTGATATATTCGTCTCTGAGTCGCCTGTTCATTATGTGAGACCGATTCATTTTGCTGCTGTAATCTGCTGTTTAAAGGGACGTCTAGATTTCCAGAATGGTGGGGTCACGCCCACCTCTGTTTACAAAGTCGATCGCAAAGTGCCTTTTGCTTTCGTCTTTTTCCAGATGTTTGCTGCTGAATGTTGGGAGTTTATCGGGGCGATTTCTCTGTTAAATTGTTGGACGGAGAGTTTCACCATATTTACGTATAGCTGAGGGGACGGGGCAGGGTGGAGGGAAACTGATTGTAACGTGACGTTTGAGTTTGACCTTGTATCCAGTGTGCCCGATCAAATGTCGATGATCCTCTTCCGATAATGAAGGCAGTACGGAGGCTGGATTTTCCAAAAGTCTGCCAGCTCTTATTTTTTCTGGTCTGTTTCTCCTCGCATTTCGGTCATTGTTCAATTCAGCCATGCTAGGATATGAGCTTGATCCCTGTGATAATTAAAACAAGTTTACAAAAAAAGGCAAGTGGAATTTGAAATTAATTACATCTGTGGCACTGAAAGTGTTCCAGAAATACAGTGTACGTGCATCACAGGTTTGTGATTTTGGATATCCTTGGAGCTGTTTATCTTATTAAAGGAAAAACCTTATCAATTGCTATTCCTTGACTTTTGACATGAGGCCTGTTGACATAAAACAGGTCAACGATGTTAATGCTTCTAGCATAGTGATGCAACCTGAGGCCATTTTAAGAGCACTAGAAAGAAATTACATACCACAACAGGAAAGTTATGAGGGCAGATAGCCCAAAACCTGATGGAAATAGTAGAGTTTCAAAGGAAGAGACAGAGAGCTTAAGAAGGGAATTCCAGAATTTTGGGACTTGGCGGCTGAAGGCCCGGCCAGCAGTGACAGAACGATATAAATCAGGGATGTCTGTGCAGAGCCGATGGGACAAAGCCCCTTTATCTGTGCTGTAGAATCTCTATGACTCTTGAACATGGGGAATTGCAATATTCTGAGGATTGCTGTCTGGAGGGACACTGCCAAGGTGGAGTTTGAGATGAGCGAGAATTTTAAAATCAACATTTTGCTTGACTGGGTGTCAGTGCACAAGGTTGATGGGTGACTGGGACTTGGTGCGAAAGAATCTTGGCTTTATGTGGCCTCAGGTTGACAGAAGGTAAGACATTAGAGGCTTGCAAGGAGTGTGCTGTAAGCTCGTAATTAAAAAGCCACCCTCAAGGGTTTTGCGGGGTAGAGGTCCCTTGCTATCTACTTTTATGGACAGCTGAGGTAGTAACAGCTGGCAACAAGTACCATGCAGTCTGCCTGTTAGGTTATCAAATTCAGTACCCAATTATCGATACAGAATACGAATGCCTATGGGGCTGGAACTACTCGCCTCAGACATGTAAAAGGTCTACACCCCTTGGTGAGTTCAGGTGGTCTAGAACATTCTGATAAAGATGTGCAAAAACAAACATTTTTGTAACCAACACTGTTGAATTTCCACATATAAAATGCTAATTCTAGCAAGTTACTTGGATCAGATATTTATAGATCAGTCTTGTACAACCTATTCTGGCCTTTAATAGAATAATGTGTTTAATAGCCCACTATTCTCCCTGTGAATGGACGTTGCAGCAGTGGACTTCATAGAGTTGTACAGCATGGAAACAGACTATTCAGTCCATGCCAACCAGATATTCTAAACTGATCTAGTCCCACTTGCCAGCATTTGGCCCGTATTTCACTATACCCTTCCTATTCATATACCCATCCAGGTGCCTTTTTAATGTTGTAATTGTACCAGCCTCCACCACTTCCTCTGGCAGATCATTCCATACACACACCACCCTCTGTGTGGAAAGGTTGCCCATCAGGTCCCTTTTAAAATTTTCCCCTCTCACCTTAAACCTATGCCTTCTAATTTTGGACTCCCTTACCTTGGGAAAAGAATCTTGGCTGTTTAACCTATCCATACCCCTCATGATTTTACAAACGTCTATAAGGTCACCCCTCAGCCCCCAGCACTCCGGGGAAAATAGCCCCAGCCTATTCAGCCTCTCCCTGTAGCTCAAATGTTCTAATCACACCAACATCCTTGTGAATCTTTTCTGAACCCCTTCAAGTTTAACAATGTATTTCCTATAGCAGGGCGACCAGAACTAATTGCACTATTCTAGAAATGATGTAACCAATATTCTGTACAGCCGCAATATATCATCCCAACTCCTGAACTCAGTGTTCTGATAGACAAAGGCGAGTGTGCCAAACACTGCCTTCGCTACCTGCGACTCCACTTTCAAGGAACTACGCACTTACACCTCCAAGGCCTCTTTATTCGCTTCATTCCGCAGGACCCTACCATTAACTCTATAAATCCTGCTCTGGTGTGCCTTACCAAAATGCAACACCTCACATTTAATCTAAATTAAACACCTCAGCCCATGTGATCGAGATCCTGTTGTTCTCTGAGATAACCACCTTCACTGTCCACTTCACCACCAATTTTGCACTCATTTGGAAACTTTACCTTTGTTCCATCGACTGGAAGGTAATGGGCAAGGACTGTTGAAATGCCAATCACTGCCATACAATAGTATTCTGTTATTTCTTCCCTAGAATGTATTTCTACCACCAAACTGCTGCGTTCTGTTCATCTCCCTTGCTCGCCTGCTGGTTCTGGGGAAACAATGTTCACGCAGCGATAAGACAGTGTAACCTTTTCTGTGGGTGTGCAAAGTAAAGTCCGGATGTAGGGCTGCTCTCTCATCAGAGAGAGATGACTGGTGGTGGTTTATCCTGAGGGTCACTACACCTCAGATGAGGGTTAGTGGTTGAGAAGGAGATTGCTGCGTGGTGACCTCAGCTGGCACAGGACTTGAACCCCACACTGATGGTGTCACTCTGCATTGCAAACCAGCCATTCAGCCAACTGAGCTAACTAACCCCCTGTGTACATGTAATTACCTACACCTAGGTAACAGCAATAAAATATGGCTCAGTTCACTCAACCTTATCTTCAGTCAAATGAAAATCATGAACTAAAATTTTATCCTAATACCTCAACTACTCCCATCCACCATCATAGCTAAGGTGGATTTGGGGCTGATCTAATTGGGATTGAATGCTCATGGAATGATGATGATGATGATAGTAGTCCTCTTTATCTGTGGGCATGCACATGTCAACTTATTGAATGAACTGTTCTAGGTTGTACCAGAGGTAGGAGTAGGAAAGTGGACATTAGGTGGCTTGGGTTCTTAATATCAATTTAACTCCCTTCCCACAGTAGAACATTTTACAGGAATTTAAAGATAAGTTATTTTTTATTTGAATTTGTAAATGCTGTAGAGGGATTGTTTAAAATTTTGAAACACTGAATCCTGGTGGTTTGTTCGGAGCTGGAGTTAGTTTTACATCTGACAGTGAGTGGTCGTTAATAAGAACAGAATATGCTGTTGAAATCTGTCAGGTCTGGCTTTTTTCAACTTGATACATGAACTCGGTATCTGTCTCCACAGAGATTGCCAGACCTGCTGCGTTTTCACCAGATTTGTCTGTTTTTGTGTCAGATTTCCAGCATCTGCAGCAATTTATTTCTTTGTAATTGATCATTACTGCTGAAAGAAGAGAATTGCTTCTAAATTATTTTCCAGTTCATACCTGTAGTCATTGAAGGAGATCTGAGCCAGTGACTGATAACTGTTGTTTTATTATCGCCTTTTAAAATTTTATTCATGTGATGCAGATGACCCTGGCTAGATCAGCATTTACTATCGATCCCAAATTTCCCAGACGGCAGTTAAACGTCAAACTCATTTCTGTGGGTCTGGAGTCAGATGAAGTAAGGATGGCTGTTTTCTTCCCTAAAAGGACATTGGTAAACCAGATGGGGTTTTCCTGACAATGAAAGTATGGTCATTATTAGACTCTTTATTCCAGATTTTTATTGAATTCACATTTCGCCATCTGCCATGGTGGGATTTGTTCCCAATTCCCAGAGCATTACCTAGGTCTGTAGATTAAAAGCCTAGCTATAATATCACTGGGCCAGGCATAGCATAAAAAAGGGAATTATCCAGTCTGACTGGACCTGGGTTACAGTGACAAGTTAGTTATTCAAGTTATCTGCCTTGACTCAGAAGGCCATAAGTTGAAGCCTCACTCTAGAATTTAACACATTAGCCAGGCTGATGTTTCAGTACTGCTGTATCTGAGATGGCCTCGGTTAAGGTGGAACAAGATGTTAATGTAAGGGTTTTCCCACCCTCCCCGATGGAATTGGAAGAACCTGAGGCACCATTTGAAGAAGGATATTTGTATTTCTTCTGGTGAGAAACATGCATTCATGACAGGCTATCAGGCATGAACTATGTTCTTGTTGACAGAACTTTGCTGTATGCAAATTGACTGGCATGCTTTTCAACATTGCAAGAGTAAGTTTAGTTTAAGCGCTCAATTAAGGGCTTTCAGACAGCGCTATTTCCATTCACAGGGCATCTAACTACATATTGTGTATTTTATCCTGATTTGAGTAAAGTAGAGCCTTGGCTTGGAAGATGACAAATTAGCCTAGGTTCGTGTTCACATGTGTCTCCAGTGTCTGGCCTGTCATGCCTTTTCTGACTTGGGACATCCTGAAGTATATGCTAGCCAATGAAGTACTTTTGAAGTGTAGCCACTTGTGTAGGAAATTCAATGTGTGGAGATTGAAGCTCAGCCAATGACAGTGGCTAGAGCAAAGAACAGTACAGCACAGGAACATTCCAAGATAATAAAATGTGAGGCTGGATGAACACAGCAGGCCAAGCAGCATCTCAGGAGCACAAAAGCTGACATTTCGGGCCTGGACCCTTCATCAGAGAGGGGGATGGGGAGAGGGAAGTGGAATAAATAGGGAGAGAGGGGGAGGCGGACCGAAGGTGGAGAGTAAAGAAGATAGGTGGAGAGAGTATAGGTAGGGAGGGGATAGGTCAGTCCAGGGAAGACGGACAGGTCAAGGAAGTGGGATGAGGTTAGTAGGTAGGAGGTGGAGGTGCGGCTTGGGGTGGGAGGAAGGGATGGGTGAGAGGAAGAACCGGTTAGGGAGGCAGAGACAGGTTGGACTGGTTTTGGGATGCAGTGGGAGGGGGGGAAGAGCTGGGCTGGTTGTGTGGTGCAGTGGGGGGAGGGGACGAACTGGGCTGGTTTAGGGATGCAGTAGGGGAAGGGGAGATTTTGAAACTGGTGAAGTCCACATTGATACCATTAGGCTGCAGGGTTCCCAGGCGGAATATGAGTTGCTGTTCCTGCAACCTTCGGGTGGCATCTGGACCTCTCAGTCTCCATCTCAGACCATCTCCAGCACATCCCTCACCTTCCTGGACCTCTCTGTCTCCATCTCAGGCAACCAGCTTGTAACTGATGTCCATTTCAAGCCCACCGACTTCCACAGCTACATAGAATACACCTCCTCCCACCCACCCTCCTGCAAAAATTCCATTCCCTATTCTCAATTCCTCCGCCTCCGCCGCATCTGCTCCCACGATAAGACATTCCAGTCCCGCACATCCCAGATGTCCAAGTTCTTCAAGGACCGCAACTTTCCCCCCACAGTGATTGAGAACGCCCTTGACCGCGTCTCCCGTATTTCCCGCAACACATCCCTCACACCCCGCCCCCGCCACAACTGCCCCAAGAGGATCCCCCTCGTTCTCACACACCAGCCTACCAACCTCCGGTTACAACGCATCATCCTCCGACACTTTCGCCATTTACAAACCGACCCCACCACCCAAGACATTTTTCCATCCCCACCCCTGTCTGCTTTCCGGAGAGACCACTCTCTCCGTGACTCCCTTGTTCGCTCCACACTGCCCTCCAACCCCACCACATCCAGCACCTTCCCCTGAAACCGCAGGAAATGCTACACTTGCCCCCACACCTCCTCCCTCACCCCTATCCCAGGCCCCAAGATGACATTCCACATTAAGCAGAGGTTCACCTGCACATCTGCCAATGTGGTATACTGCATCCACTGTACCCGGTGTGGCTTCCTCTACATTGGGGAAACCAAGCGGAGGCTTGGAGACCGCTTTGCAGAACACCTCCGCTCAGTTCGCAACAAACAACTGCACCTCCCAGTCGCAAACCATTTCCATTCCCCCTCCCATTCTCTAGATGACATGTCCATCATGGGCCTCCTGCACTGCCACAATGATGCCACCCGAAGGTTGCAGGAACAGCAACTCATATTCCGCCTGGGAACCCTGCAGCCTAATGGTATCAATGTGGACTTCACCAGTTTCAAAATCTCCCCTTCCCCTACTGCATCCCTAAACCAGCCCAGTTCGTCCCCTCCCCCCACTGCACCACACAACCAGCCCAGCTCTTCCCCCCCACCCACTGCATCCCAAAACCAGTCCAACCTGTCTCTGCCTCCCTAACCGGTTCTTCCTCTCCCCCATTCCTTCCTCCCACCCCGAGCCGCACCCCCATCTACCTACTAACCTCATCCCACCTCCTTGACCTGTCCATCTTCCCTGGACTGACCTATCCCCTCCCTACCTCCCCACCTATACTCTCTCCACCTATCTTCTTTTCTCTCCATCTTCGGTCTGCCTCCCCCTCTCTCCCTATTTATTCCAGTTCCCTCTCCCCATCCCCCTCTCTGATGAAGGGTCCAGGCCCGAAACGTCAGCTTTTGTGCTCCTGAGATGCTGCTTGGCCTGCTGTGTTCATCCAGCCTCACATTTTATTATCTTGGAATTCTCCAGCATCTGCAGTTCCCATTATCTCTGTCCCCTAGTGATTGACATTTCCTCCCTGGGAAAAGGAATCCAAATCTCCATTCTATCCATGCCTCTCATAATTTTGCATACTTCTTTTAAGATTCCCCCCCAACATCCTTCGATGTTCAGGTGAAAGCAAACCAGCTTTGTCCAGTTTTTCCTCAAAGCTAATACCCTCCAAATCAGGCAACTTCCTGGTAAACCATTTCCATACCTCCTCCAAAGTCTCCACATCCTTCAGGAAGTATGGTGACCAGAACCATACACAATATTCCAAAACCAAATCTTATACAACAGCAACACAGCTTGCCAATTGCTTATACTCTATGTCCCAATTGATGCAGGCAAACATGTCATAAGCTGCCTTGACCACCTTATTCACTTGTGTTGCCACTTTCAGGGAACTGTGGAACTTCACGTCCAGATCCCTCTGTACATTAATGGTATTAAGGGTTCTTCCACTTACTGTATACTTCCCTCCTGCATTAGATCTTCCAAAGTGCCTTATCTTGCTTTTGTCTGGAATAAGTTCCATCTGCCATTTCACTGCCCGAGTGTCCAGCATATCTTTATCCTGCTGTATCCTCTGACAATCCTCCTCACTCTCCACAGCTCCCCCAATCTTTGTGTCATCTGTAAACTTATTAATTGGGCCACCTACAGTCTCCTCTTACTGGATTCAATATCAAGTTTAACTTGCTTTATGGCTTGAGCTCTTACATGTCCTTGCCCCAACCCGCACACACCAGATCTTGTTATCACATGGTCTGCTATTATACATATCCCAATAATGGTCACGAACAGTCTCCATTAATAGCTATTCAGCCTCCTAGGCAGATTGTTATCCGCTTCTCTATCCAACTGTTCTCCTCTCTCTGTTTAGGTTCTGTACTCACCTATCGTTTACTCCTTACTTCCTTCCGCACCTATTTTCTGCAATAAAAATCTTTTTCCTAGCTACATTAGTTCTGAAGGACAGTCACTGTTAACTGAAGTATTAGCTCTGATTTTTCTCCACAGATGTTGCCAGACCTGCTGAGATTTTTCAGCAATTTCTCTTTTTGTTCCTGAAATGCTCTCCCTCTGGAACTGCAATCAGCTGGTCGAGCTTATTCCCAAATACCAGCTCTAGCATGGCTCCAGCAACTGCTGTTTTTGTTCCTAATTTACAGCATTGATGGTTCTTTCAGTTTTTATCTAGTATGGCTCATTCCCTCGTTAGACTATTTACATGTCATTTCAAAAGATCATCCTGGGCACACTGAACAAATTTACCTCCATCTGACCCCTGGCAGTAAGTGATTCCCAGTCAATGTAGGGGAATTTAAAATTATCCATCATATTATCCTTGTACAGGTCCCACCTGCCCCTGCTGACATTCCTAATGATCCACATACCTGAAGGCCTATCTCCTACACCAGCTCCTTAGCCATGTATTTACCCTGTGCTATCTTCCCCATCCTAGCCTCACTGGAATGTGGTACAGGAAGTGATCCCGAGAATGCAATCCCAGAGGTCCTGCTTTTCCATTTCCTACATTACCCCCTTTGTAGGACCTCCAATCTCTGTCTGTCTGTGTTGTTGGTATGAATATGGACTATAACTGATAGCTACTTACCCTCTCCCTTCAGAATATCCAGTACCTGCTCCAACACATCCTTGACATATCATCCAGGGCTCTCACTTGCAGCCACAGAAATGCCCATCTGTGCCCCTGATTACGCAGTCCCCTATCGCTGACCCTCGACCCTCCTACACAGTCAGAAATCACACTACACCAGGTTACAATCCAACTAGTTTATTTGAAATAACAAGCTTTTGAAGCACTGCCCCTTCGTCACTTCCCCTGATGAAGGAGCAGTGCTATGAAAGCTTGTGATTTCAAATCAACCCGTTGGACTATAACCTAGTGTCATGTGACTTCAGACCTTGTCCAGCCCAGCCCAGCCCCAGCACCAGCACCGCCACGTCATCGCGCTCTGTTATACAACAGGAATAGTCGCGGTATCATTGATTTGGATGCTGCTGCTCTCTCCTGAGAGATGATGCCCCCTAACAAACAGGCAAACCACATTGGATATTGAGAGGACAATGGCCACGGAGGGCTGCAGCACTGCCTGCCTACCCTTCACTACTCTTCCTGGTGATCACCCACCCCTCTGTCTGTGTCGCCCTTACTGGTGATGTGAGCGGCTCGCTAAACGTGCTGTCCACAAATGTTCTCAGCCTCGTGGATAATCCATTGTGAGTCCATCTGCAGCTCCTGTAGGGGTACAATTTCTTAGGCATCTCCCACTTCCTAAGGCGAGCACTCAATCTTTGATCACAGTAGTGGAAGGAATTGCATTGCCTTGACTCTGCCAGATATCCCCACCTAACCACTTTCCACAAGTAGCTTCGAGTAGGGATTCTGGCTGTTTTAGTCATCAAACCAGGGCTGCAATACTGTAAACAGTTTGGGGGTCCCTTTAAAAGGAACGATAAACTGGCATTGGAGGGAGTCCAGTGAAGGGTTCGCTCGTCTGGTCCCAAGTTTGGGGGGGTCTGTCTTATGTGGAGAGCTTGAGTCAGTCGACCTGTACGCATCGAAACATAGAATGAGAGGAAAGATAAGAGAATCTTGGGGACTTGTCAAGGTAGATATGGAGAGGTTGTTTCCTCTTGTGGGAGAGTCTAGGACCAGGGGGAGTCATCTCAGAATTGCGGGCTGCATATAAAAGACAGATGAGAGAGAATTTCCTTCTGAGAATAGTGAAGCTGTGGAATTCTTTACTGCAAAGGGCTGTAGAGGCTGGGTCGTGAAGTGTATTCAAGGCTGAGATACAGATTTCTAAACAGTAAGGGAGTTGAGGTAATGGGGAAAAGACAGGAAAGTGGAGCTGGGGATTATCAGATCAGCCGTGATCTCAATGAATGGTGGAATGGGTTTCATAGGCTTAATGGCCTCCTTCTCCTCCGATGTCCTTCTTATCCAGGCACATTGAGATATCTGTTAATCTGCCTGAGCTGTGTAGATCGCTAGGTAGACTTCATCAAAATTATTATGTGTGGAGATGATATTGTATCCAGGATGGTTCCAGACCAATCCACGTGTTGTTAAGCTTTCTGAAGCCACTGGTGAATTGATTTCTTTTTTATTTACAGGCAAAATGGAACAAAGTATAAGTCAGTAGAAAATTCGAATGTGTTGAGACTTGTCTTTGGAGTGAGGAGGAGATCTGTTGGTGACTCTGCAAACTAACCTAGCTGATAAACTGCAGGCAATGGGCTGGATCTTGTAGCCTGCAGTAAACACTCGGCAGCAACTAGTTACTGTGTTCTCTTGGGCGCTTTGAGCTTTTTGCAAGGAAACTGCTGTCGGCTTTCTATCCAGAAAGTGAAGTGCCCTTTTGCGGGGATCTGGAACCTGTGAGCAGAACAGCCAGCATCCAAACAAGGAATTGAACAATTCCAAATCATGCACAGAAATTGAAAGTTCAAAAATAGTTATATTTTCTGTTTACCTCCAAAAATAACTCAGGTCTGAAGGAATGATGCTTTACACTTATAGGCTTTGGTTTTGAGCAACAGAGTTTGCTTAACAGTAATTAAAGGACGTGCTGTTTAAAAATGACAAGATGTCAGTTTTTAAAGATACAAAGTTTTCACTAATTCACTGTATATGGCATGAGGCCAGTAATGCAATTTTTAAAAAATGTATTCGTTCATTTGATGTGGGCATCGCTTGTTGCCTATCCCTAGTTGTGTGCCATCTTCATGAACTGTTGCAAGTCCAGGTGGGTTAGGTACACTTGCACTGCTCCTAGGAAGGGAGTCTCAGAATTTTGACATTTGTATTTGAGCGTTCTTCCATGCATTTCAATGGTGAGTCTTTTAGCAGAATAATATTCTCAAACATCTGTTGATTCAGCAGCTATCCTGGACAGCAAATTCCTGATTTTGTAGTTTAACTGTGCAGCTGTGGTTGCTGGAAGGTTGCTGTCTGCTTTTTATTTTAATAATGGTGTTACCTTCTTCACATTTTATGGTACATTTTGGTCCGCAATTAGCTTATTTTTGTAGTGAGTGGGGTCCAAAGCAAAGGCCTTTCAGTAGGCACCCCTTACTCCCTCATGTATGTACCTGATTGGCCCCAGATTGGGGAAAATAAAAGCCCCCATTCAAACCCAGCCACCATGCCACGATGGATGGCCACCACCTTGCTTAATATTTTTAATCAACTTGTTCAGGCATGAAATGAGAGACTTCTGGGGCAGGTGGGACCTGAGCCACTTCTCTTGCCCGTCTGGAACATGGTTAATTGGGACGATAGTGGGTGGATACCCATAGTTGGTTGTTAATTGACCATTTCAAGGCTGTAATTGATGGCAGGTCAGCAGGATTGACCGTGGCCCCTGACCTTTGGAACTCAGTGCTGAAGTAGTAGGAACAGGTGAGCCAACATGCCCGATTACTCGCACTTCCTGTCACTGCTAGGGAGGGGCAGATCCCACCTGTTAATCCAGTTACTCCGCTGCCTAAATGATGTGGTACTTCCAGCATTTTCTGTTTATACTGCAGCTGCTGGAACTCTGAAATATTTTGCTTTTTAAGTGGAGTTGTAATGGATGTAAGATGTACTCTGCCACTCTGGTCTTGACTTAATGCACCATCTCTGGTTCTGAGACAAGAAAAGGAGGTTTTCTGGCTTGTTTTCGAGTTGAATTAATTTTTTTCACATTTTTTCATGGGATGTGGGCCTTGCTGGCTGGATCACCATTTATTGCCTATTCCTAGTTTCCCTTGAGAAAGTGCTAGGATCTTCATGAACCACTTCATACCACGTAGCTTGCTGCCATCCAGGATAAATCAGCCACCACTAGCACATCACAGTGGTGTGTACCTACTGACAAGATGCACTGTAGAAATTCACCGTGGCTCCTTGGGCAGCACCTTCTAAATCCACTACATGGGCAGCAGGTACTTGGGAACACCACCACCTCCTGCAAGTTCCCTCCAAGCCACTCACCATCCTGACTTGGAAATATACCACCGTTCCTTCACTGTCAATAGGTCAAAATCCTGGAATTCCCTCCATAGGGGCATTGTGGGTCTACCTACAACATATGGACTGCAGCAGCTCAAGAAAGCAGCTCACCACCACCTATTCAAGGGCAACTAGGGACAGGTAATTGTTAGCAATCCCTATGACCCACAAGAAAATAGTAAGTATTAATAATGGTACTGTAAACAGGATCATCTTAACTTCTTTGTATTGCCACAGAAACGAGGTTAAATGTTCACATTCAAATGGCTCTTGACCAATTATGCTACAGAAGAATGCCATTCAGCCCAAAGTGTTTGTGCTGGCTCTCTAAGAGCTCAGTTGGTGCCACTTTCCCACTTTCTCCCACCCAGGCCTACACCTGAAATTTTTGTTCTTCAATGATCCATGTTTAGGACTAAAATATTTAACTCTACGTGACCTTCACCATAATGGTATATTAAAAAAAAGAAACATCTTCTCCTAGTCTGACATGATAGAATCACAGTATCACCTACGTTGCAGAGAGAGACCATTCAGCCCTTCAAGTTTGCACTGACCCTCCGAAAGGAATTAAATAATCTTGATTAGTGCTACAAACGTCTCCCTCAGGATAAAAAGGATTGTTTTGTTGAATAATTGCAGCTGCATTAAATGCCGAGGTGCTGGCCTTAGCTCAAACAGGTTTTTCAAGTGAGGGAGACATAACCTCAGGATTATGATTTGTACAATTAAATTAGACGCATTGCACAATACCATACTTAAATCTCCTAGGATCTTAACCATATATTTTAAAGACAAGCATTCTGCAAGTTTCTAACTCCTATCATAATAGAGTGACACATTGATCTGCGACACTCTGCAGAATTCCTATTGCTTAACTAACACATTTTCCTCTCTTTAACTCTCCACTTTTGTTCCCTTTTCTGCTAAAGGTGACATGTTGTTCAGTTGCTCGTAATTGAGCTCGACCCATGTGCACACTGTTCAAATAGTACGTAGTCAGTACTGGTGGCTTTCTGCTTCACCTTTTATACCTTGCTCTGATTCAAAATTGTCTCGTCACCTTGGCTGGGATCAACAAGCTTTATTTTTCAAGTTTATAGATCATTCTGTTTGTGAAACTGCGTGCTGCCTATTGTTGCTTTATTTCCTGGTTTCTGCTGGTGGCAGTGTTGAGCTGGCTGAAGTTATTGGTGATTCCAACAGGACCACCAGCTGGAACACCGTTGCAGAGCAGTGCAAACAAATTGAACCCATTTCTCTCGACTTGTGCATTTTAATGCAGCAAGGAAGATGACAAGGAAGCTCGATGTCAGTGGCAAAGATGGAGTATACAAATTGCTGCATTGATGCCCCCCTCCTGTCACTGAGCAGGCCCTCGGGCAGAAGAGAGGGCTTGATGATGCTACTTGGGAAAACAAGATAAAGAGAATAAGTGTGACAGAAATGGATCAATAGGGAAGGGTTTTGTAGGATGAAGCTTAGTGGCAAAGGATAAAACTAGATTCTTATCTTCAGGCAATTTTATACACCTGCATGCTATTAGCAAGGATTTGATGAAGATAATTTCAGTTTTTGTGTAGCGTTTTAGGATGTCTTATTGAGTTCTCTTACCGAAACCGTGTCACAGTCACTAATTGTTCATAGATCATAGAGGCCATTTGGCTGTTCATATCTGGGGTGGCTCTTCAAATGATCATCATTGGCACTAGATGGTCTCCTGCTTTTTCCCTGTGCAATGTGAAGGATATAATTATTTAAATAAAGATAATGGTTCAGTTGAACCTACCTCCACCACATTCCATACCCTAACTGCTCTTTGAGTGAAAATGTTCTTTTCACACTACATTTTTGCTCCTTTGCATATCATTTTTTAAATCTGCGCTCTTGTTCCTTTTACAGCTAGGATCTCCCCGTGTGCACTCTCCAGCTCATTCTTCATTTTGAAAGCCTCCGTCAGACTTCTCCTTAGCTTCCATCTCTCCAAAGGCAACAGTCTTAATTGTTTGTTTGTTTGTTGTGTGTTTTTTTTAAATGAGGTAGTTACCACTATCTGGACTAGTGCTGCTGTTAACTTTCACACTAATCCCTGTGAAAAATGGTGAAATGTTTTGTTAGTTGAAGGATAAATTCTGATCTGCATATATATCCCCTGTTCTTTAAAGTGTGCCATGGAATATTCACTGGATATGTAGACAAAAAGCAGATGCCTCTCCTTGTGAGACAGTGTAGTTTTTAGGATAAGGAGTAGCAGATTTAAAACAGATGAGGAGAAGTTACTTTTCTCAAAGGATCAATTAATGTGTTAAAGCAGTATGGAGACCAGGGCCTGAGATGAGATCAGCCATAATCGTATTGAACAGGCTGGAGGGGCTGAATGGCCCATTCCTAACCCTAGTTTTTAGGTCTACATCACCTAAGGGTTAACACTACAGCTAAAAATCAGGTACATAACAGTACAGAATTCCATCAATTCTTGATCAAAATGACCAACTGTCATGGGACTTGAAACAGAAATTGCTGGAGAAACTCGGCAAGTATGAAGAGAAAGCAAAGTTCAGTTCTGAAGAAGGGTCATTGGACTTAAGGTAACTTGGGAACAGATGCTGAAGATGGGGAAGTGGTGGGGAATAAGCAAAAAAGTGGAGACAACAACAGTCAGGCAGACAAAGGAATGGACGAAAGTAAGCCAAGGCGAAAGTAAAGCTGATCATGGGGACCATAAGTAGGTGAAAAAGCATTGGCTGTGCTGAAAGCCTGGTCATGTCAGGCCTGGGTGTGGGACTACGTAAAGAACATGGAAGATGTTCCAGCCTTAAAATTACTGAACACAATATTGAGTCCAGAGTGCTATAGGATCCCCTGGCGGAAAATGAGATGCTGTTTTTCCAGCTTGTACTGAGCTTCCCTTGGATTACTGCAGTAAGCCCGAGACAGAGACATTGGCCAGGGAACACAGTGGTGTGTTAAGTTGCAGGTACCTGAACCCAAGCCTCCTGACTCAGTGGTAGGGACATTACCACTGCACCACAAGGACCCAGGATAGATGCTGAGATGGAGTCTGTCATTCTTGCCTGAATAACATGGCCAACATAGAGTTATTATCTCTTCAATGGGGTTTGAAACCCAAATGCTCTGACTGGAATGAGTGTTCTGTTAATTAGCTAAACTGATAAGTGGAATCATATCATCATCTTCAACTACAATTTTCTAATTGCAATTCTTTTTACCATGGAGGTGAGGAGCGAGAAGAATCCTTTCAATCTATGTACACTGTTTGCAATACATTAAATAACTGCTAGTGTCTATTGACAAGACTGGTTTGGAATATTTGATCATCATGACCGAGGGAAAAACCCTGAATTTCACATTTGTGGAGATATTTTGAAATCTTACCTGGTTTTTTTTAAAATCACCTTGTTATTTGTGGGATCTTGCTTTGTACTATTGGCTCCTTTGCTTTCCATGTGAAAAATTCCTGAAAGCGTCTACGTAACGGAATGTCTTTCGTTCTTCTGGAACTCTGGGCATGTCAGCTTTTAATATGAGAGTATCCACATGCTGGAAAGGAGTGACCTCCTCACTGTGAAAGTTCACAGATGACTGGTTGCGGCTGTACAGCACATTGATGAGGCTACTGTGTAATACTGCATTCAGTTCTGGTCTCCCTGTTATAGGAAAGATGGTGTTAAACTTGAAGAGGTTCAGAAAAGATTTACAAGGATGTTGCCAAATTAGAGGATTTGAGCTTGGTTGAATAGCTAAGGCCTTTCTCCCAGGGACCTGAGGGGCAACTTTTTCTTGCAGAGGGTGGTGCTTGTATGGAATGAGCTGCCAGAGGAGGTGATGGAGGCTGGTACAATTACAACATTTAAAAGGCATCTGGAAGGGTTTAAGAGGGATATGGGCCAAATGCTGGCTTACTGGACTGGATCAGTTTAGTAAACCTAGTCAGTATAGATGAATTGTTCTGAAGGGTCTGCTTCTGTGCTGCATGACATAATGACGCTGTTGAGTTAATTTACTGCTCATTAAATAAAATACAGGAAGGTTGAGCTGGAAATTTTGAATTTTGTACAATTAGAACTTCAGTAATTGCATTGAGTTTGATCAAGCGATTTGAACGTTTTTCAGTAACATGAGACTGACTTATTTTATTGGTGCCAATTGTCACTGTCTTATTTGATTTGCAAACACTGAGGAGCACAGGTTAGGCTACAGCTAATTGGAACCAGTCCATTCCAGTTGAGTGTAACTAGGACATGGCGATGTGCCTCTGCAGCTGATTTTGTTTGAACTCAGCTGAATGCTGGATAGGAATGAAAGAGAAGCAGAGTCCTCAAAACAATGATTGTTGTTTTCTGTAAACTCTGCTCATTTCAAGAGACTACACTATTTGTAACTTATTTAGTTAGCCAGCGGTAAAATTGCTGTAACCTCCTAACTCACCCTGGTATTTAATAACTTGGCTGGCACTTTTTTCCATGTTTTGAACTAAATGGACTATTTGACTCGTAACAACATCCAACTGAACCATGTTCTATTAAAACGGGAAAGTCGCTGTTGTCCTATATGTCCAGAATGTGCTGTCTTTAGAGAGGGGCAACTGGTGGTGACTTCACCTGAGGGTCACCACATCTCAGGTGAGGGGAAAGTTTGAGAAAGAGAGTACTTCATAGTAACCCCAACAGGTGCAGGATTTGAACCCATGCTGTTTGCATCACTGCATCACAAAGCAGCTGTCCAGCCAACTAACATTGACATGCGAGATGTATGGTGGGAGTCTGTGGCTGCTGAGGAACAGTTACTCAGTCTGATTTTAATTCTTCATTGTCTGCCCAAAGTAATGGACTCATCGCAAGAACATCTTGATGACTAGATTGGAACAGAATGTGGATCAAACCCTGATCCTCCATGTATTGTTCACACAGAACAATACTGTTAGCGTGAGTGTCTTAACTTAAAATCTTGACAGATAGCTGACCAATTTAGTTTACACCAAACAGAAAATTTTAAAAGGAAGAATGAGAAAGACTAGAATGTCAATATTTGTTACTTGCGTAACTATAAAAGCAAAATGACAGAGATAACCTCTCCAAATACCAAAAAGGAGTGGTGTATTTGTAGGAACATGATGATCTTTAACCTGCTGTTATGAGGACAATACATGAAATAAATAGTTTATTCCAACTTTTGCTATAGTTGAGTACAGGAGTAAGGTAGGAGAACCTAGATCTGAACTTGTAGTGTCTTTGATCTCAATTGGGACATTGTGAGGAGTCCTGTACAGATTGGTTTAAGAGTATCTCACTAAAGGTGCAACAGTGTTTCATGAAAGGCTTTTGTTCATTTTCTGGGTAGCAAATGGTTACCAGGATATTGTAGAGAAATTTGTTAAAATGTGGAGGGGGCAAACAAGCGTTTGATGCATTCCTAGTGAGCTGATGTTACCATATTGTAAGTTCATGCTGAGATCACTTAAAATCTTTTCGGTTCCATAATTTTGGCCTGGTTATTTTCCTAATGAGTGCAGGTTTCAAGCTGAACAGTCAAACCCAAAGACTAATCCCTTGGACTCCAAGTCATTTTGCTGGGAAGAAGGAACAGTAAGCAAAAAGATTTGCTGCCCTCACCCACAAAACAGTTGTACTTTGAAGCATTAGTCACGAACGGTACCTTTAGATTGAGTTAACAAGCTGTTCTACAGTGGCACTGCCCTTCCCTGACTTTGTGAAGGAACCAGCATTTTGACTGCCAACAGAAACTATTTCAGCTGTACATTATAGCTGTGGAAGAGAGAGACAAACTGTTTTTTGTTGGAGAGGGGATATGAGATTGCGAGGTTTTATATGTAGGTCCTATCAACAGAGGGACCATCAAACAACATGACCCTTTTGACAATTGGCAGCATGCCATCTGTGTCCTGTCATCCTGCGCTTGCAAATGATGTTATTCTGCAGTTGGGCAACATTTTACTGAATAACCCAACCTCTGCTAGAATTACATCAGAAACCAATTTGAGATCATCAGTTGGGCTTGCAATGGGATTCATCTGTGCACACTGGAAACTGTGTGTAATATCACACAGGATTGTGTTCTCTGCAGGCAAAAAAAAAGAGTCCATTTGTTGCACCTTTCCCTTTGAAGAAAGGGTAATGGAGATTGCCATGGGGAATGTAGCAATGATTGACAGTGTTTACCTGCCTGGTTTGAAATTAATCAGCTAAGATTGAGAGTTTAACAATTCCGTCTGCATTTCCTCATCACAATGGTCAGGCGAATTGGCACCTTCATCCCATGCTACGTAAAACAATGTCATTCTTAATCGTCATTTCTTGCATTTTGAGGTGTATAACATTGAGGGGCATGGACAGGGTAAATAGAAAGTAACTGTTCCCCTTGGTTAAAGGTCAGTAATAAGGAGGCATCATTTTAAAGTGAAAGGCGGGAGGTTTAGACAGGATTTGAGAAAAAATATTGTTCACCTAGAGTGTGGTGGAGGTCTGGAATGCACCACCTGAAAAGATCGATGCAGTGGGAAACTTCACAACCGTTTAAAAGTGATTAGATGAGAACTTGAAATGTCATAACCTTCAAGGCTACGGGCCTAGAGCAAGAAAGTGAGATTATCATATTTTTGGCAGTACACATTTGATGGGCTGAATGACCTCTTCTGTACTCTATGATTATATATATTTATGTTGCCTGAATTTCTCTCCTGATTGCTTTTGTCAATAATCTTCTTTTGAAAGTTGGACATGACACTGTAGAATGTTGTAAACTGTTAGTAATTAAAATTATTGCAAAGCTTGTTGTGTATTGTTTCAGAACTGCATTTGCGTCTCTCCAATGGGCTTGAACGTGCGCTCTAGGCCGAGAGGGATCGCTCGGTGCGTTTGTATCTGTAGAGAGAAACACCTGGCTCTTCCTGACGACATGGTTGTTGAGACAGGCTGAAACCTTCTTGCTCAATGATCTCAGCAAATTTCTGACACCTCAGCTGCTCATGAAGAGCTTGAGTGACAGGCGAGGCATGTCAGAGATGGTTACAGACCTGGAAATGCTGCAGAAACCAAGCAGGTCTGGCAGCAACTATGGAGATAAAAATTAGAATTGACATTTCACGACCAGTATGAATTATCTTCAGCAGGTTCAGATTTCATCTGTAATTTGCCTTTATGGGGTGTTGTGGTGGCTCAGTGCTATCTCTCAGTGCCAGTGGCCCGCTTTGGATGCCGCCCTCCGTCTCCCCGTGTCTGTGTGGGTTTCTGCCAGGTGCTCCAGTTTCCTTCCACAGTCCGAAGATTTTCAGGTTAGGTGGTTTGGCCATGTGAAATTGTCTGTAGGGTCGGGGATGTGCAGGCTTGGTGGAATCAATCTGCCATTTTTCAGCAAGGCACTGAGGGAAGGGTCATATGGGAAGTGAAGTGTAATCCTTAGGATGGGTTTAAATCTGAAACCCCATTTACCTGTTCAGGATGAAAACATTTTACAATGGAGTGTTCTGTGCTGTCTCAGCTAAAGCAACCCTCAAAATTCTTATGAGCCACCAATTTGACTTATTTTGCTGAAATTTAATCTGCGTAAATTAATTGTGTAACCACCTAACTATATTGCTGTGACTTTAAACCAATTCGTTACTTGGTTTGTTTTGTGCTAGCCAGAGGATGTGAAAGATACCATCTAAATTCAAACTTGTCTTTATTCTTCCTTCCATCCTCAAGTTTTGCGACAAGATCTGCTTACATAGAACATAGAACAGTACAGCACAGTACAGGTCCTTTGGCCCGCGATGTTGTGCCGACCTATTACCCTACTAAGATCAATCTACCCTGCATACCGTACATTTTACCATCCTCCATGTGCCAATCTAAGGGTCGCTTAAAAGTCTCTAAAGTATCTGACTCCACTACCAGTGGATTCCAGTGGCAGTGCATTCCACACGCCCACCATTCTGTGTGAAGAACCTAAACCTTCTCCAATCGCCTTAAAATTATGCCCCCTCGTAATAATCATTTCCACCCTGGAAAAAAGTCTCTGGCTATCCTCTTTATCTATGCCTGTCATTATCTTTCAATGTATAGACTCTTGCATTTCTTCCCCATTAAGCTCCCAAAGTGAGCTTTCCTGTCTGACCATCACCCCTCATATAGAATTAAAGGATATGGGAAATAAAGGGATAAAACTGAAACATTCTCTGCACCTTCCCATTACAAAATACCTGTGATTTGCCTCATTAACCACAACATAAGCCAATTATTACCTAATGCCTGAGCTGACCTAGTGGATTAAATCGTAAATACTTATGGCAAGCAAATTGCCTGTGTTTGAAAAATGTTTAAGTCAACCATGAGAATGGTGAACTTGTTTATTCTTGCAGGCAACTTATCCATTAGCAAGGAACAACTTTGAAGTAGCTGGGCATTCTCGCCAAATGCATAAGTGCAATGAGCATATCACATATCCAGCTAGAGAGACAATGATTCAACACTCTTTGTTTTTCAGGATCAATTTTAGTCTCCTTATGAGCCATTCAAATCTGCCTTTTGCTTGAGGTGTGTATGAACATATTGAGGTTAGACTGGCTGTTTTCAGGAAATGTTCTAAAGTTGAATTTCTGGTGTGTCATAATTCCATAAGCTGTGTGTCACCAGAATCAGGCTATTTGGCTCATTAAGTCTGCACTGCCATTCGATCCTGGCTGATATGTTTCTCAACCCCATTCTCTTGATCCCTTTACTAATCAAGAAACTGTCTGTCTCTTGCACTCAGTGATGTGACCTCCATAGCCTTCTCCAGCAGAGAGTTTAAACCACCCTCTGGCCGAAGAAATTCCTCCTTATCTCCATTCTAAAGGGCCATTCCTTTACTCTGAGGACTGTGCCATCAGGTCCTGGTCTCTCCTACTAATGGAAACACCCGCTCTATCCAGTCCTCTCAGTATTCTCTAAGTCTCAACCCTTTTCATCCTTCTAAACTCCACTGAGTACAGATCCAGACTCATCAACAGCTACTCGTATGACAAGGCCCTTCATTCCCAGGATTGTTCTTGTAAACCACTTCTGGACGCCCACCAATGCCAGCACATTCTTCCCTAGAAGCAGGGCCCAAAATTGCTCCCTATCTTACTCTTTCTGAATCTGTTTTTGACTTTTTTTTTCAAAAACACCAAGGTGGATTTGCAGGACAGTCAGATGTCACCTCCTAATGTTTTCTCAGGGTCCACATGAATGCATCTTTGATCCATATTTTGCCCAAGTAGCTTCCAGTAAGTAAAATTTAATAGACTTGGTACCATGTATGGGTTTGAATTCACACACACAGCCTGAGCATATATAAACAAATTTCAGGTCAAACTACCCAACAGTGAAATATGTAGAGAATACTCAATAACTTTTGCAATGCTGCATTTCTACCCCATTCAATTGACCTGGTTTAAGATTACACCCATTATCACTCCTACAATATTTATCCGGCAAACCACAAAAGACGTGAGAGAACACAGTGGCCAGGAAGACTGAGTTGAATCTATAGTTAAACTATTGGTCCAGCTGAAATTGATCAATGAGAGCTCAAAGAGGGGCTTGTTTTCTTGTTTTCTCCTGGTGGCTGTAAAATATATATAATTTAGGATGTTCACCATGATGTTTTTCTTTGTGTCTCACTCTATATACCAAAACAAAAGTAAAAATATAACCACAGGAAAATGAAGCGCTCAGTTGGCCCCATGAAAGGAGGCAAAAAAAAGGGCCGTTTTGGTATCATGGCAGTGTCCCTATCCCTGGACCAAGAGATCCAAGTTTGAGAGTTGCTCTTGAGGTGTCTTGACATCTCTGAAACAGGTTTAAAAACAAATTAAAACTTTACAGGAAGGATCTTGTGTGGTGCAATGGTAGTATCCATTTTGAACAGATTGATTAGAAAAAGGGAAATAAATTGAAGTTAAACTTGGTCCCTCTTGTGGTGTATAGGCCCTGTCCCTACCCCAGGCTGAGAGAACCAGTTTCAAGTCTCATCTGCTCCAGACATGTGTAGTAACGTCTCTGACCAAGTTGATTAGAAAATCAGTTTTTTTAAAAAAATTAAACCTTTACAGGAAGGATATCTTGGGGTGCAGTGGTGCTATCCTTACCTCTAGGCCAGAGGTCAGGCCTCAACTCCTACTCAGCTCAGAGGTGCATCGGTACATATCTGGATAGCTTACTTCAAAGAGTTTTAAAAACTTGCAGGCCCCCTTCCAGCTCCATTCTGACCTAGTCCCTCCCCCTACTTCCCAAATTGGTTTCCATTGGCCTTGACAGATTTTGCATATAAATTGCTCAGTTGGAAACACCAGGTGATTTACTGGTAAATAACAGACTTTAATAGATTTTAAAAAATAACACGAGTGATTTAGTAATGGGGAAAGGAGAAAGTTCAGATATGTGTAAGAGTGCTTCTGGATATAAAAAATAAATCTTACAGATCCCTTCCAACTCCATTTTGCATTAGCACTCTTCTGCTACCCCGACCCCTCTCATACCTTTGATATTCTGTGATGCCCTTAGTGGATTAACAAATTGGCAACACTGATGACTTAACTGGTGGTTAATAGATGGAAAAAAAATACATTTTACAGGTGAAGTGTGGAGCTGGATGAACACAGCAGTCCAAGCAGCATCTCATGAGCACAAAAGCTGACGTTTCGGGCCTAGATCCTTCACCCCCCTCTCTGAAGAAGGGTCTAGGCCCGAAACGTCAACTTTTGTGCTCCTGAGGTGCTGCTTGGCCTGCTGAGTTCATCCAGCTCCACACTTTGTTATCTTGGATTCTTCAGCATCTGCAGTTCCCATTTATCAGTCACATTTTACAGGTGATTTGATGATGGGGAGGGAAAGAACATTTAGTTGTGTTTAACAGCACTTCAGGATATAAAAATACAAAATTAAAACCTTGTAGGAAACCACTTTGCCAATAAACAAAATTTACATTGGTGGCAGGTTTTTAGTACGTCAAACAACTACCTCAGTAATGCAAAGTGAGTTTACTGGGAGATTCGTGAATCTTGACTTAATGCTGTCATCCTACGAAGCTCTTTGGATGAAAGTTGTGAATCCCAGTGAGAAAACTAGTGCAGTTTCTTCTTGACAGACACTGCTGTCTGAAATTATGAGACAAATGAACAGGACCTGTGCATTGCTTTGGGATTTCTATTGGCCTTTTAAATTTGGGTGTGCATATGTTTATTGAAGTTGTAGCATGGCGTGGGTGAGTCCAAACCCCTTGAGTCAGGAGATCAAGCGTTCATACCCCACAACAGGCACCTGAGCATGTAATCTAGACTGATGTTTTCAGGAGAGTACAAAATGAACGTTGCATTGTTTGAGCTTTCATATTTGAGAAGAGGTGTTAAGTAAAGGCTGCCATCTGCACGCTCGGGTGGCTGTAAACAATCCAATGACGCCATTCGATGAAGTCTTGGGGAACTCTGTGTGTGCTCTGGCCAATGTTTATCCATCAGCAAACACCGAAGTAGATTAATTGGTCACTGATATCACTGCTGTTTGCTGGACCTTGCTGTGTGCACACTGTTCAATTTGCCTAAATAATAGTAACTATACTTTAAACAGTAGCATGCTGTAACACGCACCAGGATAACCAGAGAAAATGAAATATTATACTCCTCCTTTCTTAGTTTGTGAGTCAGAGTAGTAGAGGTTTACAGCACCGAGAAAGGCCCTTAAGCCCATCCAACCCATGTTCAAAAACAACAACCTAACTATTCTAATCCTATTTCCAGTACTTGGCCCATAGCCTCTTCAATGTTATGAGGGTTTCTACCTGTCCCAGCCCTTATAGGCAGAGAGTTCCAGATTCTCACCATTCTGTGGGTCGAAAATCTTTTTCTTCGCATCTCCTCTAAATCTCCTGCCCCTTACTTTAAAATCAATGCCTCTTGTTCATTGATCCTCCCATTGAGGGAAAGTGTTTATTTAGGTTGATTTTTGTTAGCTTAAAGATTTACTTTCAAATCAAATTTATGACCCAAATCGAGATGGATGATATTTGGTTAGAATAACATTGTTCGCTCCCAACTCTTTCATTACCAATTCACAATTCTACACTCTTGGGATCAATAGAGAATTTTTACTTTTGATTCTTGCTTCCTCAGATCATTCATGGAGCCCTGATAACTGCCTAATTGAAATCAATTAATACCACTTGAAGAGCTCTTGTGGTATAGTGGCAATGTCCCTGCAGTGAGCAAGGCCCACCTGC
Source organism: Stegostoma tigrinum (assembly GCF_030684315.1). Lineage (NCBI taxonomy): Eukaryota > Metazoa > Chordata > Chondrichthyes > Orectolobiformes > Stegostomatidae > Stegostoma > Stegostoma tigrinum. The sequence goes on along the minus strand of NC_081377.1, from coordinate 43,060,140 downwards.
TCCAGAGGTGTGTAATAACATCTAGTAATATCACTTTGGAACTGAGCGCAAGAACAGGTAGAGGTCATTGAACCACCTAAACCTATTTCACATTTCTGTGAGGACGTGGGTGACCTGTGATCTAATTCCACTTATCTGCCCTTGCTGCATTTCCCTCAATAAACCTGGTTAATGCAAATCAGTCAGTCTCCAAATGTAAAATTGGCAATTGATCAATCAAGTGTGGAAGTGCTTCCAAACTCCCAGCTGGCTCTCTGAAGATGTGCTTCATAAATAATAAGCTTTTGATTGGATTTGCTTAGGTCAATGCGCACATGTTGATTTCTCCCTCATTATTATTTGTGAACTACCCTGGGAATGTTGTATTTAAAGAGTGAAGGTGTATTTTATCATTTTCCTCCACTAAGCCCGATCCAATCACTGAACATTCCCTTGCCCACTTGACATCAGCAGTATTCTTCCCAAGTCCACTAGAAAAATTAATTAACCATCATTTATTTCATTGTGATTGCAGGACTTAGAGCTGTGCAGCATGGATACAGACGCTTCAGTCCAACTTGTCCACGCCAACCAGATATCCTAAACTGATCTAGTCCCATTTGTCAGCATTTGGTCCATATCCCTTTTTAAATTAGATTAGATTCCCTACAGTGTGGAAACAGGCCCTTTGGCCCAACAAGTCCACACCGCCCCTTGAAGCATCCCACCAAGACCCATCCCCCCCTAACCCACACACCCCGAACACTATGGGCAATTTAGCATGGCCGATCTACCTAGCCTGTACATCTTTGGACTGTGGGAGGAAACCAGAGCACCCGGAGGAAACCCACGCAGACACAGGGAAAATGTTCAAACTCCACACAGACAGTCGCCCGAGGCTGGAATTGAACCTGGGTCCCTGGTGCTGTGATGCTGCAGTGCTAACCACTGAGCCACTGTGCCATCCTTTAAACCCTTCCTGTCCATATACCCATCTAGATGTCTTTTAAACGTTGTAATTGCACCAGCCTCCACTACCTCCTCTGGCAGCTTTCCATACACGCACCACCCTGAGTGAAAAAGTTGTCACTTTGGCCCCATTTTAAATCTTTCCCCTCTCACCTTAAACCCTCCAGCTGTGGGATTTACCCACCCTAAGGAAAAGACCTTGGCTGTCCACCCTATCCATGCCCTCATGATTTTATAAACTTCTGTAAGGTCACCCCACAGTCTCTGACACTGCAGGGAAAATAGCTCCAGTCTGTTTAGCTTCTTCCTATAGCTCAAGCCTTCCAATTCTGACTTCCTTGTAAATCTTTTCCAAGCCCTTTCAAATTTCACAACATCTTTCCTATAAAAGGGAGACTTGAATTCCATGCAGTATTCCAAAAGTGGCCTAACCAATGTCCTGTACAGACACAATGTGACTTCCCAACTCCTATACTCAACGCAGTGAGCAGTAAAGGCAAGTTTATCAAACTCTGTCTTCTCTATGCTGTCTACCTGTGTCTCCACTTTCAAGGAACAATGTACAAAATGGTATCCATACTTTCTAACTGTAATGGTTGAACTGCAGAGTAATTTTTATTCACTTATTAATCACAAATTCCCAGAGCCCAGTGACAGCCTTCTCACTGGTGATCAGGGCCAAATGACCTGCCCCAGTCTGCTCCACCATTCAATATGATCATGACTAATTCTGTATCTCAATGCCATATTCCCGTTTTCTCTCCAGGCCAAGACTTCTCTGTTATGTGCATTTTTTTTCGAGTCTTTGTGTAAAGGGTTTGTACTGAGGGCATCCATAGTGGAGATCAACTGCACAGAGGCCTTATCCTGTTCTGAATGTGTTTAGCAAGGACCATTCTGGTCTCAGTAACTCCATTTTTGATTCAAAAAGATGTTTGCTGGCAGAACTTGCTCAGAAGTTTGCTCGTATGGAGTGCCAATGTGGCTGTGAACTGGATGAAACAGGTCATCATGGACTGATAAATGAGGTGGTGCATGGATGGTTTCAGCTGACTTGTGGATTTACAGGAGCCAACTACAAAGTAATCCATTGTATACGATCAAGAAGAGATTTGAGACACATGGCTGGTCCTGTGCCTGTGTTCCACTATTCGTATAGGATCTGAACTCACCATATTGATTTAACAACATTAGTAATGACTCCTACACTCAGATGCTTGTTTTCTCATCAAAGCCTTGCAATTAATTCCAGAATAATGTCCCATGCAAACATTAATGTTTTTCACATGCTTATGTCTGATCATTCTATCTGTCTGAGATAATTAGTAACCAGTTAATGTTTGAACAGACGTTATAATGTTTTTGGAATGTACCAATGTGTTGCATAAAACAGTTTCTGCACTTAGTAGATTAAGTTTGGTCATTAAGTAATAGTATTTTTGATGCACACTTGCGATGCTGATGCACAGAAGGCTTTGGGCCAAGCGTTGGAAAATGGGTTCGGAATAGTTAGCTGGTTTTTGACCAGAGTGGCCTTAAAGGGTCCCTTTCTGTGCTGTAAAAGTCGCCACAGTCCTACCAGACTGTAGGGCTGGTCCCATAAGAGAGAGATGACTGGTGGTGGTTATTCCTGATGGTCATCACACCGCAGGCGAGGGGAGAGGTTGAGAACATAGACATTACAGCGCAGCACAGGCCCTTCGGCACTCGATGTTGCGCCGACCTGTGAAACTAAACTGAGGCCCATCTAACCTACACTATTCCATTATTATCCATATGTTTATCCAATGACTATTTAAATGCCCTTAAACTTGGCGAGTCTACTACTGTTGCAGGCAGGGCATTCCACGCCCTTACCACTCTCTGACTAAAGAACCTACCTCTGACATCTGTCCTGTAGCTATGTCCCCTCGTGAAGGCCCTTCATTGTAACCTCAGTCAGTATGGGAATTGAACTCATGCTGTTGATGTTATTCAGCATCACAAGCCAGTTATCCAGGCAACTGAGCTAACTGGCATGATCTCTCTGACTCTAATACAGGGCTAAAAATGGTTGCTTTAAAGGAATGGGTTTGGAAGCATCCATGAAGTGGGAACAGGATTATGCTGTTCGGCCCAAAAGTCTATCACACTATTCAGCTGCAGAAAACACCTCACTCTGTTTAACGTGGCTTTGTCTCACATCCCTTCATAACCTTTATCTAACAACAACATACTTGACGTCTGTCTGGAAAATTTTGTTTGATTTAATCTCCACCGCCTTTTTAGAGAGACGGATTTCAGGTTTCCACTGCTAGTTGTGTGAAGGAGAGGGTGTTTCCTGACTTTTCATTTAGCCCAGCTCTAGTTTGCAGATTGTTATATTCTGGATCCTCCAACAGGATCTCTTGTCTTTTCATATCCTTTTAATCATGTTAAGTATTTCCAATCAAACTCTGTAAACTCAGAAAAACAAGACCTTGTCCATTATATGTTCTTGTATCTTAACCTTTCAAACCGCAGCGTAATTAACGTAGAAACATTTTTTAAAAAAGGAGCAAGAATAGACCGTTCGGGCCTTTAAGCCTGCTTCACCATTCAATATGATCATGATTGACTGTCAAGCTCTGTATCCTGTTTCCACTTTATCCCCCATACCCCTTGATCCCTTTGGCCTTTGGAACTGTCTGTCTCCTCTTTGAACGCGTTCAACATTTTGGTCTTTCTGTGGCAGAGAATTCCACAGGCTCACCACTCTCTGGGAGAAGAAAGTCCAGCACTGTATCCCTTCATATTTGGCCATGTAATTTTTAATCCTGATTTTTGGGTTAATTTTTCATTTAACTCATTTTAAAAAGTGACTGATTCATGAGAGAATACAATGTTCCAAAATTTGAAAACCAAAGTACAATCCTGCAGATGACCGGAATGGTCAACAACATTTAAAATCCCAAAATTATTCACTTGTTAAGACCGGATGTAATCACCTATTTGTATTAATATTCCCCAAAAATTGGATGAACCATCAAGAAAGCTTTGAGAAAGAATAACAAGCATACAACGCTGTTGAAGCTGGAGGGTGTAGCATTTGCTGGGAAGACATAATTACACAGTCGTGTGAAAGTGTCATGTTGCTGAAAAATAGGATCCAGGGGAAGATTGCCAAGAAACTAGAAAAGTTGCCAAAGAATAAAAGATCTTTACTTAATTCCACTAATTATTTCAAAGATGAGAAGCAATGGTGAAACTTTTTCAGAAGGCAGATGAAGAAACCAAGCACTGTTGAAAAGGAAAGTAAGCCCATAGAATCATGGAGCTGTTACTATGTTGAATGAGGCCATTCATCCCATCCTGTCTGCACCAGCTCCTATTATCTAGTCTGGCCCTGTCACCCAGTGCCAGTCACCTGCCTTTTCTCAATTTCCCTGCATACCATTTCTATCCAGATAAACATCCCGTACCCTGTTGGGTGCCTCAGTTGAACCTGCTTCCACCAAACTTCCAAGCAGTGCATCCTAGACCCTAACTGTACAGAAGTGTTTTCTCACATCACTGTTCCTTTTTTTGTGCATCTCTTCAAATCTACGCCCTCTCATTCTTGTTCTCTTAAGAATGGGTACAGCTACTTTCTAGCTAGCTCTGTCCTTTGACCTGATACATTTTGGTTGGCAGTCCCTCTGTCTTACCCTCACGCCACCCCCATCCCTTACACCAACCCTTTGCCAAAGCTGCTTAGACAGCGCCTTCCAAACTCTCAACCACTTCCATCTTGAAGTCCAAGGGTATCAGATGCATGGGAATGCCATGACCTGCAAGTTCCCCTCAACCATCCTGAATTGGAAATGTATCGCCGTTCCTTCAGTGTAACTGGGTCAAAATCCTGGATCTCATTCCCTCACAGCATTGTGGCTCCCTTTACAGCACATGGACAGCAGTCGTTCAAGAAGGCAGCTCACCACTGCCTTCTCAAGGGCAACTAGGGAGGGGCAATAAATGTTGGCTCTACCAGCAATGCTCATGTCTTATGAGTGAATTTAACAAAAAGGACGTAGTGACTTGCATGGACAGTTTCATCCAAGTAATAAGCAACAGCTTTTAACTAATTTGTTTAACATTGTAAAGCATGAGTGTTTTTCCCTCATCAACTAAAAACACAGTTGAGCTTAATCCTGTTCATTTAAACTTGATTTGTTGAATATCTTCACTGAGAAACTACTTTGTTAGTCAAGGACAGTAATATTTACAATGTGATGTATTCAATCTTACTGACAAGCCAGTGATAATCTTCTCTTTTAAATGTATTGCATATTTATGGAGTTTTTTTCTGTATCTTTGTGAACTTTGACCTGGACAAAATTTATAATGTAAAGATTAATATTTGCTGAGGCAAAAAAGTGATATCATTTGTTTTTGTTCGACTGCCAAAACTCTAAATTCAACAAAAGGTTCAATACAGCGTGTTTTTAGCTGATGTAATGTCTGGAGGGTTTGGTCCAGTTGGAGATATGGGGGTGCTATAGACATCAATATTATATCAGTGGAAGACCCTGTTGTACAATAATTTTCATCATTCTGTTGCACTCATGCCAGTCTTGCTGTTTTTTCTGATCACAAGCTAAGGAGAATAGATAAACAAGGTCTGCAGAGAACCAGCGTTGATTACAACACTCAGTGCACCAACATAGCCTATGTCCTTGGTCTTTGGTCTGTGCTGAGTGAACAGATTTCAACTGGCATGAGGTGTGTTGTAAATATTGGTCCCTTCAGTGTTTGAGCTGAGCAGAGGGCAGTATGCCAGTGTTCCAGCCTTCCAATAGAGTATTTAGCATCCCAAAATGTTTGGGAATTTGTGTCCATAAGAAACAAAAACAGAAATTGATGGAAAAGCTCAGCAAGTCTGGCAGCATCTGTGGAGAGAAATAAAAGTTAACGTCTCAGGTTCAGTGACCCTTCCTCAGAGCTCGTTCTGAACCTGTTCTGAGGAAGGATTGCTGGACTGAAAACATTAATTTTGATTTCTGTCTACAGATACCGTCAGACCTGCTAAGACTTCCCAGCAATTTTGTTTTTGTTTCTGAGTTCCAACATTTGCAGTTCTTTTGGTTCTTATTTTGTGTTGATAAGGTTACTGCATACAGCTGCGATTGTAGTGTGTTTGGCTGCCATCAGATTACTGCCTATAAAAGTACCTCTAGATAAGAATAAACCATGGAGCTTGGGGAAACACTGACAAATAAACTGTGTACCCAATCGCTGTTCTATACAACTTTTACACCTGTATCAGAAAAATGACATTGAATGAGGACCTTTCAGGAAGACTCACAGTGAGCCTACCTCTCTCGCACTCATCAGGATGTACCTTGGCAGATACACTGCTGGAATAAGGCAGTTTGTTCCAGTGGATCCAGATCGTCAAGATGGCAGCAGTATGGTATTCCTGGAGCAGGGACTCCTGGCATCAATAGAGGCGGCTGAGCCAAGGATTTCTGGTTACAGTCATGGTGGGCCTGGAGCAGGGACACCTGGTCATTGGCAATGCCATGGTGGCAGTGGAGCTCGGGACTTCTCGTTATGGGCTGAGTGTAGGTTTAACATGGGACTCGGTGTTGGTGAGGCAGGCTCAGGGGCGAAGACATGTTGCTGAAAGAGTAGTGACACCTCTTTATTGGTGGCTACAAGGTGGCAGCTGGTGAGCTGACTCCAAACTCATGGTGGAACAAAGGTAGACGCTTCAGTTAAACCTTTTTACTCTTTTTATACTGAAACTGTTCAAAGTGCTGGATTGTGGTGACAGTTGAAGCTTTACAGTGTATTTTACTATTATTCACTGTAAAATACAAGTGATAAACCATAAATCATTCAAGATTTCTTCCTTTGCATATGGAAGAAGTCCTTTCTCTGTGTGGGGCAGTGTTAAACCAACTATTGAAAACTCATTATTGCAGCGTTCGTCCAGACTAGATTCTGTCACTAGACACAGATGTCCCCAGATTTTATGCCATTATGAACCATATTGAGGTTTGAAAATTGTCACAAGCCCTCAGTGAGAGGGGTGGGAGCATACTAAGGCAGGAGCAGGTATCAGACAGTGGCCATTGCTGCTTCAGAACAGGTGGCCCCAAAATTTCATCTTACAACTCCCACTTTGGGAAGCCAGACACCAGCTAGTTATTAGGAGCAGTAATCCTGGTCCGATTTTCTTCTGCCTAAGGTTAAGATTAGGTAAATTGCCACACAACATGAATTGGTACTGGGATATTTCAGGAGCCAGTATAGCTCTCTTCCGTACTCCCTTTATCATCTGAACTCTGAACCCAGTATTGCAAGGTTTTTCTTTTGTCCTGAGGGGTGAGGGTAGTGGGGGGAACTGTGATGTCCTTGGTCCCTCTCACTTGTAAATCTATGAGTTCTGATGAAGGGTCACTGGACTCAAAGCGTTAACGTGTTTTCCTCCACAGATGCTGCCAGACCTGCTGAGCTTTCCCAGCAATTTAGTTTTTGTTCCTGATTTTGGTTTTTTTGTTTCCTTTGGTTTTTATAAATCTATGATGTTTGTTTGACTAAACCATGGCAAATGCAAAAGGTTCAGCAAATCCCTCTGTGGGTGTTCTCAGCCTGACATTTGAATATTAAATCTGTAACTGAGCTGTAAAACAGCCAATCTTCAAGACTGGCCTGTTTCTCACACAACCAACTTAGAGGTGGATATAATCAGCTGACCTGTAACTCTTAAACTGTGAAATGTGCCAGAGGATGAGGTTGAACTGAAAGATGTTGCTCCCTGTAACTGTGTTCTGTGCAGCTGGCTCACAGTCGTAGACCTGGATTGTCACAGCCTCACTCCCAGCAACCCCATCAAAGGAGCATTACGTCACCCACACCACGATGAATCAGCACAAACTCTGTGTGCTCCAATTTCTGTGCTGATAAAATGTTTGTTTCTAAATGTTATAATCTTTTGAAGGATTGTAATTTTCTTCCCATTGAGATTAGCAAACCACAGCATTTTCTATTCCCAGGCCCTGCAGAGCACTTGAGACTGAGAACAACCCCTCACTGGCTTCTGGTGCTCTGAGCAGTTTGAATGAGCAGAATTTCATTGGTAAGCTGCTGTGGAGCCTGTGTGCATACATTATTTTTGAACAATCTGATCCCTAGCTACCTCTTGCATGTACAACAGAATGAAATTAATCTAGCATTTCACCTGCCCCTTGCTATACCCTCTGTCAAGAGAAATGCTTCAGTTCATAGAATCCCTAAATGTGGAAATAGGCCATTCAGCCCTACAGGTCCACACTGACCCTCTGAAGAGCATCCCACCCAGAACCATCCCCCTGGCCTTTCCATTTAACTCTGCATTCCCCATGGCTGACACGTCTAATCTACACATCCTTGAATGCTATGGGCAATTTAGCATGGTCAATCCACCCTACCCTGCAAATCTTTGGACTGTGGGGGAACCTACGCAGACACAGGGAGAATGAGCAAACCCCATGCAGACAGTCACCAGAGGGGGGGATTGAGCCCGCGCCCTTCGCGCTGTCAGGCATCAGTGCTGACCTCGGAGTCACCGTGCCACGGTTTGTTAAACATTGTGCAAGCTGATGTATTAAATTTTTAGTGCAACAAATCATATATGCTTTTTCAAGGTAGGACAGAGACATCAGAAATAGGAGCAGGAGTACACCAGTCGACCCTTTGGACCTCCTCCACTATTCACTATAATCATGTCTGATCATCCAACTTGGTACCTTGTTCCTGCTTTCGCCCCCATACCCCTTTATCCCTTTAGCCCTAAAACTTTTATCTAATTCCTTCTTGAAAACATTCAATGTTCCTGCCTCAAACACACTCTGTGGCTGAGAATTCAACAGGCTTCCCACTCTCTGGGTGAATAAATTTCTCCTCCAATCAGTTCTAAACAGCCTGCCTTATACCTTCGGACTATCACCCTGGATCTGGACTCCTCGGTCATCAGGAACATCCTTCCTGCATTTACCCGGTCTAATCCTGTTAAAATGTTTCATCTTGCAGAATTTTAGAGAATATTTATTTTATAGGAAGAAGTGAAATGCTGGAATGATGAGTTTATCAGTGACTGCTGTTCGTGCGTAATGTATTATTACAAAAATGTGAGGTTACGGACTATAGGATTACAGTCACTATTCTTCTATGGCTTGTCCAAATTTCTTTTAAAATGCCATATCAAGCATTTTCCTCCATTTGTTATGGATTAAAAAAATCCCATAAGTTAAATATGAATTTATTTGCTTTTCTAAAATAGCTCCGTAATGTGCCAAAACAAAAGCTTATTTTTCTGACACTATTTCTGTCTGAAGAGCTGATCTCTGGCAGTTGCAAAACTCGGTCTCTTAACTAGTTTCTGCCTGTTGCAGGGTCTGAGTCAGCAAATTTGAGACAATTGCTACTTTCTTGTCATAAACTCCCTACAGGATGGAAAGAGGCTGTTCAGTTCATTGAGCTCACATCGACCCTCCACAGCATCCCACCCAGAGCCAGCACCTCCCCGCCCATCCTATCCCCATAACCCTGCATTTACCACGGCCAACGGGACAGTTTTCAGCACAGCCAATCCACCTAACCTGCATGACCTTGGACTGTGGGAGGAAACCAGAGCTCCCAGAGTAAACCCACAGAGAAATGGGGAGAATGTGCAAATGCCACACAGTCACCTGAGGGCGGAATTGAACCCAGGTCCCTGGCTCTGTTCGGCAGCAGCGCTAACCGCTGACCCACCATGGGATAATTCTCAGATATTTTGCATACAAATAACTTGTAGACTGTGTGTTTCTTGCTCTACTGCAAATGTTTAAAGAGATTTCTGTGTAATGCACTTTAAAGCACAGTGGATGACTGAGACTCAGCACTCCCACATCTAAAGATACACAAAACAGATAAAGCATTCCCCTCTCCGCTCTGCATGATTGATGTTTTCAGATCACTTCAGCTTCTGTTGACTAATTAAGAGATTTCTGCTGACGAGTTAGTAGCAGTTCACCTTGGGTTGGATCCCATTGCATGGACTGAAGAGCAGGCCACAAGCTGTGTCTCGTAAGCAGCAAAGTTGTTTCCATCAAATGAGTGGAGCTGAAGGACAAAAGTCTTAACATTCAGTCTAATAACCACAAACAAAATGAATTTTTTTTTACAAAAATGTCCTTCATTTATTTTCGCGCAAAAAAAATTCATTTCCGAATGCAGTCTGTAATTGCTTTACTATTGTGTTTGAGGGAAGGAAGCTGCCATCCTTACCTGGTCTGACCTACATGTGCCTCCAGACCTACATCAATGTGATGGACTCTTAACTGCCTCTGAGCAATTAAGGATGGGCAATAAATGCTAGCTAGCCAGACAAACACTCATCCTGTGATGGATTTTTTAAAAATCTTGAAGTTAAATCATTCAATGGAGTGAAATGAAACTAGTGAGAGTAAATCGCCCAGTTGTCATTGTCTTTGAGATTAATCTTGTTTCCAAATTTTGCATAGAGCTAGACTTATGGCCAGCTGACATCTGTAGCACTGGATACGCTGGATGGAAATGGTTAAAAATGTGATAGTTTAAGAAAAGGAGCAGGGGCACATCACAAATCATAGCAGTTTTTGGTTCAACTTTACGCGCCTCCATTTACTCACCCCTTTTACTTTTAGTTTCCAATAAACTCTTAACCCAATGTTGAACACACTCAATGTCCGCAGCGCTCTAGTGTAGAGAATTTCAAAATTCCTAATTATTTGAGAGTGGGAAGGGGGGATGAGGCAGTGGTGTATTGTGAATACGACTCGACCAGTAATCCAAAGGTCCTCCATAACGCAACCTTGTTTCAAAACCCACCACAGCTGTTGGAATTTTAATTCACTTAATAAATCTGGGCTATTTGGTTAGGCTGGGTAATGGTGACCAGGAGAACTACCATTGTTGTCAAATTCCAAGTGATTGACTAAAGTCCTTTGGGGAAGGAAGGATATTGGCCTTGTCTGGTCTGGACTATTTGTCACTCCAGACACAGCAACGTGGTTGACTGCTTATCGCCCCCTGAGCAGGGCAGCACGGGGACTTAGTGGTTAGCACTGCTGCCTCAGAACAGCAGGGACCCGAGTTCAATTCCAGCCTTGGGCACCTGTCTGTGTGGGCTCCCTCTGGGTGCTCTGGTTTCCTCCCACAATCCAAAGATGTGCAAGTTAGGTGGATTGGCCATGGGGAATGCAGAGTTACAGGGATAAGGCACGGGGGTGGGTCTGGCTGGGATGCTCTTTGGAGAGCCAGTGTTACTTGAGGGGCTAAATGGCCTCTTTCCACACTTGTAGGTGTTCTATGGTTCTACAAAAAGGCCCGACCAAGCCCTCGGTTGAAGGGGCAGTTAAGGATAGTTGACAGATGCTGGCCTGACCAAGAATGGCCATGTTGCAGGAAAGGATTTTTTGTTTTCCAAGGTCTCCCAATTGGATAGAGTTCTTTTAAAGATTCAGCACAGATACAATGGGCCTAACTTTTCTCCCTTTGTTTGTCAATTGCTGACCCCTTATCCTAAGACTGTGACACGCATACGTCGAATTCCACAGCCGGGGGAATGCTATCTCAGCGTCCACCCTGTATGCCCAGTAAGGAAGGAAATCTGTCGCTGTAACTGACTCTGATCTACACATGACTCCAAACCCGCTGCAGCACGATTGAGCGTTGGCTGCTCCTTTGAAATAGCCGAGTGAGTCATTTAGTTTCAGGGCAGTTAGGGATGGGCAACAAATTCTGGCTTCACCAGCTACGTTCTGATTTCTGCGGCGACTGTGCAGATCTCCAGGGCCTATGCATGGCAGTGGCTGGAGAAACCAGTCGAGAATGTGTTGGCATGGTGATCGGCATGTATGGTCACTGGGAGGGAGCGCTGCTTGCCAGTGACACCCTAATTCTGTGGAAGAATAAAGAAAAAAACCTTCCCGGGCTGTGTTTGTTTCAATGAAACCCATTCTGATAGTTGTAACGCCTATCTGCTCACTCTTTCTCAGAACAATCCCAGGAGCCAGTTTAGTTAAATCTCCATGATTGAATTTCACATTCAGTCTGGGTTTGACACTGTCTGCTCTGGTACGACCCTGTCCTTATGCTGTTGGAATTCAGCCTCACCTCACATTGTCCACCATTGGACAGGATACTAGTTCTTTCCATTGAGCCTCATATCCATCCCATGTTGGAATGGGAATATCAGGGTAGCACTTTCTTGGGCATGTTATTTCGGTGCCACTATATTGTGGCAGGATAGACTAGTTGAGGAGAGGAGGAAACATAGACAAAGGATAGGAGTAGGATATTCAGCCTTTTGAGCCTGCTCTGCCATTGGCTAATCATCCAACTCCGTTCCCAGTTCTGACTTTCTCCCCGTACCGTTTGATCCTTTTAACCCTAAAAACTATATCTAAGTCCTTTTTAAAACATTCAATGTTTTGGCCTCAACCAGTTTCTGTGGCAGAAAATTCCACACCTCACTGTACTCTGGGTGAAGAGATTTTTCGTCAGCTCTGGCCTAAATGGCCTATCCTGCATCCATAGGTCTCAGTCAAATTCTGGACTCCCTGGTCTTTGGAAACATTACCCTGTATTTACCCAGTTTCATCCGGTTAGAATTTTATAAGTCTCCATGAGATTTGTACTCCACCCCGTTCTCCTAAACTCCAGTAAGTGTGGTTCTAGTTGTTTTTCATACGTCAATCCTACCATTCCAGGATTTAGTCTGGTGAACTATTGCTGAAATCCATCTGTAACTGGAACACCTTTCCTCAGATGAGGAGCCTAACACTGTACACAATATTCCAGGTGTGGAATGACATTCAAGGATATGGGACGAGTGCAGGAAATTGGGATTGTGCTGTTTTAGTGGTAGTTATGCCGGTGCAGACTCGATGGGCCGAAGGGCCTTTCCTGCGCTGTATGAATCCATAGTTTCATTGACGCCCTGTACGGTTGCAGCAAGACATTCTGCTCCTGTGCTCAAATTCTGTCGCTGTGAAGGCCAACATACCCTTGGCTTCCTTCACAAGCTAGAGGAGGCGTATACAAAGTAGATAGAAATACTGGATGCAGAATTAAATCTTTCCTTAAATCCCCCATTTATTTCACTGATTCAGCCACTTACTGTTATCACAGTTTTATTTCCCTGAATTCAGCATTGTAGTTGCTTTCAGTGCCTATCTTTCTGTTTGCAACATTTGCAGCTGCTGTCTAGCGTTCCTTCCTTGTATATCATCTTTTGTCTCTGCAGACTCCAACTCCCACTTTCTCACATGCCCTTGTTGTTGCTGCAACACTCGGCAGCTGCTCAGCCCCTGTATGTGAGATAGCCGTGTCTTTGTCTCACCGGATGCTATAAAGTAAGGTACACATTGTCCTCTTCCACAATATTAAGTGCGCTCTCATCATTTTTCTCAGCTATAATCATCTACTCAACAATGGAGCTTTTTTTCCTCCCTCTCTCTCTCTCTCTCTCTCTCTCTCTCTCTTTTCACACAACATGTATCTTAAAGTGTAGACTTTTTAAAAATATATATATTTTAATCATTTCATATGTAAGGGATATTGCTACTGTAATGTTTCCTGTTTTCATCCATTTGCTAAATATTGGCTGATACTCTTCTATAATGGCCAAAGACTTATACCAGTAGCTGTAGCTGATGTAGGAGATTTTCTTTTAGTCACTGAGTTATGAGTTGGCCTGAGTCCTGAAAGGGCTGTGGAATTGGAATCAGAGGTGTCTTTTTGGGTAGAATTGGACATTATTGTCTACTTTCGGGACTGTGGGAAAAGAGGCCAGTTGGATCGTTTCTTCAATGCAACTTCACAATACAATGGGCTGAATGGCCGCCTCCTCATCAGGACAGTTGTAGGAAAGTCAGTAATGGTTACTTGTTCCAGATGGGTCTGATCCTGTGTACTTTCTTCCTTTCTGTCGGGCCTGCCGAATAGAATCAGTTATTTGCCTAGAGCATGTGAGAGGCTTTTTCCCAGGGAGGAAGGATCAATTACTAGGGGACGCAGGCTGAAGGTGCTAGGGGAGGATGTTTAAAAGAGATGTGTGAGGAAGGCTTTTCTCCACAAAGAATGGTGAGGGCCAGGAACGCGTGGCCGGAGAAGGTGGCGTAAGCAGACACAATAGCAGCGTTTAAGAAGCAGCTGGGTGAATACATGAATAGGAAGGGAACAGAGGGATACAGATCCTGTAAGAGAAGACAGTTTTAGTACAGAGGGCAAAATGTGGCATTGCAGCCTTGGAGGGCCGAAGGGCCTGTTTCTGAGCTGTATTGTGCTTTGTGAAAAAACACATCCTTAGTGAACGTCTATGTGTTGTCAAGTGCTGTCAACATTTAGCAATGGAGGGATGAGGGATCCAAACTTTGGGCCTATCCAGACAGTAACAGGGCTGGGCCCCATGCTGTTGGTGTTGATGTGATCAAGATACTCACAGTCTAATGACTGAGCTAAACTACCATATACCACAGGGAGCTGCGCAGGGTGTAATTTTCATAGACTCATGAAATCCCTACAGGGCAGATAGAGGCCATTCGGCCCATGGAGTGTGCACTGACCGTCCAGAGAACATGCCATCCAGAGCCAGCTCCCCACCCTTTCTCTGTAACTTCACATTTCCCATGGCTAACCCACCTAGCCTGCACATACCTGGACGCTACGCGGCAATTTAGCATGGCCAATCCATGCAACTTGCACGTTTTTGATGTGGCGGTGCTGGTGTTGGACTGGGGTGGAAAAGATCAGAAATCACATAACACCAGGTTACAGCCCAGCAGGCTCATTTGAAAACACAAGGTTTCAGAGCCTCACTCTTCATTCGGGTGTTAGTGAGAGAGGTCATATCAGACATGCCGTGTAACAGTTGCCAAACGGGGATGTCCTCCCAGTCGTGGAACGCTTCAGCAGTCAAGGACATTCGGCCTCGGATCTTCGGGTAAATGTTCTCCAAGGCGGAATTCAGGATACACAACAAAGCAGGGTCACTGAGCAGAGGCTGAGAACCAAGTTTGGTCCCCATGAGGAAGGCCTCAACCAGGATCTTGGGTTCATGCCGTGCTACAGGCGACGCCACCGTACCGTACAGCCTTACACATACATACCATATGTGTGCGCGCACACACACACACACACACACACACCATATGTGCGGGCGCTCACTTGCTGTCTCGCACGGCCTCTCTCTCTCTCTGTGTCCACACACAAGCACGCACGCTCGCTCTCTTCCCCCACCGCCTCACCCACCCACACCCCCACCACAGACATATACACTCTCACTCTCTTTCCCCCCGCACACATAAACATACACTCACACACGTACATAGATAGATGTAAATCTATGGGGTGAATTTTGTTCAAAAAACACACAATATATCAATAGTCAGTCAATATGGCATTTTATAAATTCCTGCTTTAGAAATAAAACCACTCTGACTCCAAACCAAAATACAAATAGATTCTAAGCAAGGTCTCGCACCTAACATGCACTGTCTGACCTAAAAGGTCACCTCTTCTTTACACTGATAAAACCTTTTAGTTCTCTCAGGGCAGTGACTTGAAAAAAATTTGAGAATATACATATCCATTTTAATCAATTAAAAACTTTTAACTGACTATAGAGTTAACAACGTCTTAGGTTTGCTTAGTACATCCTCATCACTTGTGTAACCCTTTGATCTTTTACTTATGAATTCTATGTCTCATGCCACCTCTTTCTCTACCACCTGAAGAAAGAGCAAGACTTCAAAAGCTTGTGTTTTCAAATACACCTGTTGCACATTTTTGGACTGTGGGAGGAAACTGGAGCACACTGAGGAAACCCACACAGACATGGGGCTTACGTGCAAACTGTACACAGACAGTCGCCTGAGGGTGAAATCAAGCTCAGGTCCCTCTGTGCTGAGGTGGCAATGCTAAACACAGCCGTTGTGTTGCCCCTACTTTTTCCTGGCAACAGCTGCTCAATCAAAAACAAACATAGGTCCAAAGCAGGAGAAATACTAAATTTGACTTGATCACGCCTTCTAAGTTGATGTCTCTGCTGGATTTTGAGAGAGAAATATGGACAACCAGGTACAGAGAGATTATTCTGTGAGGGAGGCTGAATACTTTGGACCCGTACTCATTGGAAAATAAAGGACTGAGAGGTGGCCTTATTAAAACATACAGGATTCTTGGGGCACCAAGCAGATTAGATGGAGACAAGTACATCCCTTTGTGGGAGAGCCTAGGACCAGAGGTTATTGTCTCAGAATAAGTAGTCACACACTTAAGGCAGATGGGGAGGAATTTCTTCTCTGAGGGGAGTGAATCTGTGGAATTCTTCACTAGAGAGGGCTTTTGAAGATGAGCCATTAAGTATATTAAAGGGTGAGAGAGATTTTCGTTTTAATCTGTGAGGGTTCCCAGGGTTATGGAGAAAAGGCAGGAAGGTAGAGTTGAGGATTAACAGTTTCGCTGCGATCTGATTGAATGGCGAAGGTGAGTCGATGGGCTGAATGGTCTGTTTTTTTCTTCAATGTATTATGGCCTAATGGTTTCAAATGCAATTCAGATAATTATCAATTAAAGGGAAGCCATGTAATTTTTCAGGCTTTAAAAAAGCATAAAAACAAAGGATGTTGCCAGGGTTGGAGGGTTTAAGCGATAGGGAGAGGTTGAATAGGCTGGGGCTATTTTCCCTGGAATGTTAGAAGCTGGGGGATGACCTTGTAGAGATTTGTAAAACCCTGAGGGGCATGGATAGGGCGAATAGCCAAGGTCTTTTCCCTGGGGTGGGGGAGTCCAAAACTAGAGGGGCATTGGTTGAGAGGGGAAAGATTTAGAAAGACCTGAGGGGTAACTTTTTCAGCAGAGGGTGCTGTGTGTACGGAATGAGCTGCCAGAGGTAGTGGTGGAGGCCGGTACAGTTACAACATTTAAAAGGCATCTGGATGGGTACATGAATAGGAAGGGTTTAGAGGGATAAGGGTCAAATGCTGGCAAATGGGACCAGATTTATTTGTCGTTTCTGGTTAGCATAAACAAGCTGGACTGAAGAGTCTCTTTCTGTACTGTATAACTCAGTGAGTCTATGACTGTATAATGGTAAAGAAGACTTCATTTTAACTTCACCTTTCACAATGACGACTTTCCAAAATGCTTTACAACTAATGAAGCACCTTTTGAAGTGTAGTCACATTTGGAATGCAGGAAACATGGCAGCAAATTTGCATGCAGGAAGCCTCCACAAAATGTAATGTGATAACCACTGAAAGGATATGTTTTAAAGAGAATTTTTGGGAGGTGATTCAGGTATTTATTTTGTTTTTGTTTTAATCAACCTGTTCAGATTGAAACATAGAAAATAGGATCAGGCATAAGCCATTCAGCCCTTTGAGCCTACTCTAACATTGTGATCACAGCTGATCTTCCAAATCGATAACCCATTCCCACATTTCTCCCATATCATTTGATCCCTTTACCTATAACTTTTTGAAATCATACAATCTTTTGGCCTCTACTGCTTTCCATAATAGAGGATTCCACAGACTCACAACCCTCTGGATGATTAAATTTCTCCTCATCTCAGTTCTAAATGGTCTACCCCATATCCATAGACTGAGACTCCAGTTCAGGATTCCCTGGTCATTGGGAACATCTTTCCTGCATCTCACCTGTTTAGACCTGTTAGAAGTTTATGGGATTCTATGAGATCCCCCACCTTCCCATTCTTGTAACCCAGTGGATGCAATCCCAATCGATTTAGTCTCTCCTCATGCATCAGTCCTTCCATCCCAGATATCAATGTGGTAAACTTTCGCTACATTCCCTCTATAGCAAAGCTATCTTTCCTCAGGTAAGGAGTCCAAAACTGCACTCACTATTCCAGGTGTGGCCTTACCAATGCTCTGTATAATTGCAGTAATACATCCTTCTTCCTGTACTCGAATTCTTATTAATAAAGGCCAACATACATTCTGCCATTTCTACTGCCATCCACCTATCCAAATCACTCTGTAACATCTCAAAAATATTTTTGCTTTGGAGGGATTTTCGTAACGATTTACCAAATTGATTCCTGGGCTACGAGGACTGAGGTATGAGGAGATATTGAGTCAATTGGAGTTTAGAAGAATGGGGAAGCAGGAAGTGGGGGGTGGGGCCAATCTCTGAATCCTTCTCACAGCTCACTGTACCACCCAGCTTTGTGTCATCTGCAGGTTTTGAGATACATTTAGTTTCATCATCTAAATCATTAACATGCATTGTAAATAGCTGGGGTCCTTGTACCATTACCTAGTCACTGCCTGCCATTCAGAAAAAAAAACTTATTTATTCCTAATCTGTTTCCTGTCTGCCAACCAGTTTTCTGTCTGTTTCAATAGACTATCCCCAGTCTCATGCACTTTAATTTTACATTAATCTCTCTTGTGGGACTTTGTCAAAAGCCTTGTGAATGTCAAAATCAACCACATCCACCTGCTGCCCCTCATCAACCCTGAGTTAATTCCCTGGAAATTCCAGTAGATTTGTCAAGCATGGTTTCCATTTCGTAAATTCATGCTGACTCTATCTGACCCTGTCGCTGTTTTCCAAATACTCAGCTATTAAATAATTTATAATGGACTTTAGCATTTACCCCACTACCAGTTTCGGACTCATTGTCTGTAATGCCCAGTTTTCTTTCTACCTCCACTTTAAATAGAAGGGTTACATTAGCTACCCTCCAATCTGTAGGAACGGGTCCAGAGTCCAGAGAATTTTGGAAGATGACCAGCAAAGTGATCCACAGGTAGATGAGAGTAAACCGGTTGATGTGGTGTATATGGATTTCAGCAAGGCGTTCGATAAGGTTCCCCACAATAGGCTATAGTACAAAATGCGGAGGAATGGAATTGTGGGAGATATAGCAGTTTGGATCTGAAATTGGCTTGCTGAAAGAAGACAGAGGGTGGTAGTTGATGGGAAATGTTCATCCTGGAGAGCAGTTACTAGTGGTGTACCGCAAGGATCGGTGTTGAGTCCACTGCTGTTTGTCATTTTTATAAATGACCTGGATGAGGGTGTAGAAGGATGGGTTAGTAAATTCGCAGACGACACTAAGGTCGGTGGAGTTGTGGATAGTGACGAAGGATGCTGTAGGTTGCAGAGAGACATAGATAATCTGCAGAGTTGGGCTGAGAGGTGGCAAATGGAGTTTAATGCAGACAAGTGTGAGGTGATGCACTTTGGTAGGAGTAATCGGAAGGCAAAGTACTGGGCTAATGGTAAGATTCTTAGCAGTGTAGATGAGCAGAGAGATCTCGGTGTCCACGTACACAGATCCTTGAAAGTTGCCACCCAGGTTGACAGGGCTGTTAAGAAGGCATACAGTGTTTTAGCTTTTATTAATAGAGGGATCAAGTTCCGGAACCAAGAGGTTATGCTGCAGCTGTACAAAACTCTGGTGCGTCCCCACTTGGAGTATTGTATACAGTTCTGGTCACCGCATTATAAGAAGGATGTGGAAGCTTTGGAAAGGGTGCAGAGGAGATGTACTAGGATGTTGCCTGGTATGGAGGGAAGGTCTTACAAGGAAAGGCTGAGGGACTTGAGGCTGTTTTCATTAGAGAGAAGAAGGTTGAGAGGTGACTTAATTGAGACATATAAAATAATCAGAGGGTTAGATAGGGTGGATAGGGAGAGCCTTTTTCCTAGGATGGTGACGGCGAGTACGAGGGGGCATAGCTTTAAATTGAGGGGTGAAAGATATAGGACAGATGTCAGAGGTAGTTTCTTTGCTCGGTGAGTAGTAAGGGAATGGAGCACTTTGCCTGCAACGTTAGTAGATTCGCCAACTTTAGGTACATTTAAGTCGTCATTGGATAAGCATATAGACGTACATGGAATAGTGTAGGTTAGATGGGCTTGAGATCGGTATGACAGGTCGGCACAATATCGAGGGCCGAAGGGCCTGTACTGTGCTGTAATGTTCTATGTCTATATGTTCTATGTTCAACGGCCACTTCCTTAAGTACCCTGGGATGTGGATTATCAGGCCCAAGAGATTTATCTGCCTTAAATCTCATCCATTTATCCAATACCATTTCTCTACCAATACAGATTTCCTTCCATGACTTAAACCCTGCGCTCGCCACTACTGCTGGTAGGTTATTTGTGTCCTTCTTTGTGAACACAGTCCTTGTTTGATCAGCTATTTCTATGTTCCCAGTTATAAGTATCCCTGGTTCTGACTGTAAGGGGCTGTTGGGTGATATTTTTGCCTCTTACCGGTTTCTCTCCTTGACCTGTGCTGAAAGGCTTGAGATATTTTCCAAACAACCTGTTTGGAGATCCTATTATACACCTCTGGAAGGAGGAGCTTAAACCTGAGCCTCTGAGCTCAGAAGTCACGATATTACCATTGAGCCCTTTCTGTGGAAGGTTGAAGCTTTGCTGGGGAGCTCATTTCAGGTGGCCATTGTTTATTTTTCATATTTTACAAAAAAGCATGAACAGTATGCTCCTCCCCCACTCCCAGTGCAGGAAAAGCTGGGATATCTCAAGCACACGCACGTGGTCTGGAGTATTCTCTGCCACAGAGGTCAAAACTTTGTGTTTTCTTCGGGCTTAAAGAGATCGGGAGAAAGTGGAAACAGGGGACTGAAGGGCTGAATGGCCTATTTCTGCTTCTGTTTTCTATGTTTGTAACTCTGGGCTGTGAGGACTGTGTGGAACAAGAAAACTTTAAGCGGATGGCTGTAAGGACAGTTCCTTTTCCTGTTTACAGGCACGTCACTATTTAAAGAACTAGTTGTTGCTAGCGGGACATTATTGGCTGGTTATGCAACCAATAGAAAACCTCAGGTTGGTCTGGGGGATCCTCATTGGCCACGGCTGTATACAAAGTACCTTTGATCTGATATCTTGATTCCACATCTAGCTTGTTGCTACTTCAATGTAACTCTGGCTCAATCTGCCGCAAACTCCCATCGGCGCAAATGGAAATGCCCTGATTAAATTAGTTCCAGGAACTGGTCTGTTACTTGGACCAAAGTTTAACGCTTTCCGCCCCTTTTGGCCTCAATTTACAAATGTTAAAAATCCCCTTTTCGTCGTTAAATTCTAGATATAAAAGCACATTGTGTTCTAATATTGTAGCTAGGATTGAAACGAAAGTTTGCTTTTCCGATTTCACTTCACATGTGTTTGTGGGCTGAAATAGAGTTGCATTTAAAGTTGATAGGGCTGTACACAGTAGCACGTTGGAGGTTTGCGGGCAGAAGCTGACACAAAGAATATTTTTTATAATGGGCTGTGGGAACTGAGTGTCTGAACATCTTAAAAACAGGATGGCTTCAGCTGAGGCACTTCTCCCATGAAGCTGGAAGAGAAACTGTCCTTCAGGAAGCAATGTGGAGCTGGAAGGGCTGGGACACTCTCCATCGCAAGGGTTTTATAAGTTTGAATGTGACCCGGAGTTCCATAAACTCGGTTTCTTTTTCGTGCATACATTCTCCGGAGGAAATTTTCTTTTTTTACCCCCCCCACCACCAACAATTTCTGCAAAGGGCTTTGGGGAAAGGAGGATAGATGCAAAGTGTGCTAGGACGGGGATTGTACTCTATATTTTTCACGGTGTTCCGCTTTTCCCCCAGGGGAGGCGAGTCCAAACTTACCAGGCTTGAGATGAGAGGGGAAAGGTGTAACATTTTCACGCGTAAATGACACTATTTATGTAAAAGAAGGGGGCGGGACTCATTCTATATAAGGCTCAATGGGCGGGGCCAGAGTACATGTGGGTGGGCTTTGCTGCACTCGGCCGAACTGTGGGGGCGTGTCGCTGGTGATAGGGGCAGAGCCCCTGTCTGTATGAGACGCTGGGGGCGGGGCGTCGATGGATGAGCAGGGGCATCAGGTAGGGGTGGGGCTGAGAGCCATGGGCGGAGCCTCTCTATACAAGGCATAGGGGCGGGGCTTCTGGTGATGGGCGGGACTCTGCCTATATAAGCGGCTGGGGGCGGGGTTCTCGCGGACTCTCCGCGTCTCCAACCGTGGTCGGAGCAGGCACCGGTCTCCGGCTCTTCAACCCCCCAGCCCCCGACGCCACCAGCCCTCAGCTTCACCTCCGGCTCCGTGCGGGATGCGAGTGTCCGCCGCTGCCCCCGTCTCATCGGGCCGCCTGGAGCCTGTGGCCGCGGACTGTCCTACCTGCCAGCAATGCAAGAGGGTCCGCACTAAGGTACAGGGAGAGAGGGGGTAATCACCTCATCACAGAGGGCCTGGCCCACACTGTGTGGGCCTATGTGTGAGAGATATACCGTCTGTTTCTTGTTCTGTAGTATACCGTCTATAGGTATTGCATACTGTCTACCGTCCTCTTGTATACCAACTGTCTGTGACATATATACCGTCTATCTATTATACACTTTGCCTATAAATGTGGTATGCTACCTATAACTTTATCGTCTATAATATCTCGCAGAAACTGGCTGTAGATATATTATCTGTCTGGCTATAACCATTACGTATCATCTATATATTTCTGTTATGTTGTCTCCTAGATATTGGCTACATGCTCTTTTTCTGTATCTCTATTGTATTCTGTTTATAACACAGCTGAGTTTTTATTTTTTTTTCATCGTCTACTTCTGTTTCTGTACTGGTCTCTGTCTCAAACACAATTGTTTCAGTCGCCGTAGCCACCTCCTGCCAGTCCAAAAGGTCTGAGGATTGCTGTCATTTCTCTTTTGTTGGATCTTGTAAGAGGAGACTATATCAGGTCAACTGGAGACTGAGCTTTGTGTGAATGCCTCATCAGCTTGATTTTGCTTAAAGAACTAAAAGTGGACACTTTCTGCTGTCAGCTTACTTAGCAAGGGGATAATCCCAGGCTTTTTATAATGTGTGGATTTACTTCAGTAGCTGGTGCTCTGCTTTTAATGCTGTGCCTATTTTCATCCATATTTTCTGTTTGATAACAAGTTCTTTTATGATCTGCATGTCAATTTGTCATCCAGTCCCTTTAAAACATGATGCGTGTTTTCCTTTTTGTAAGAACTGTTTCATTGTTGGGGTTTAATGGTGAGTTCCTGCATCATACAAGGGTGTGCAACTGGGATGCGTTAACCCCTTCTCCCCTCTCAATCCTGTCTTTAAGTTTGCTCACACAGGAGTTTTACTGGATTTGTGTCTGTGTGTTTGAGTGAGAGATGTTTGGAAGTGCCTCTGAAGGTTACGGAGTATCATTACTGTGTGGTCTTAGAAATCAACACCCCTCCCCCGACAACTGTCTGTTTTCCTATTTTGTAAACTGGTTGTTTAAATGCATTCAAGATGATAATGTGCCATAATAAGCTCAGTAAAATAGTTTTTAAAAAAATAATTTTGATTACCATCAAAAGCCAGACCCATTATTGGATGTTCTTCTGTTTGTTAAAAATAAATATTTCAAATCTAAACATACCCACCATTTCTTGGGTGTCTGTATTTGAAAAGAACCCACTGTAGTTGGTTTTTCTTTTAGATTCCAAAGCCACCCCTTCCCAGAAGTAGTGGTAGTCGTTTTGAAGCTGCAAAATAGTTTAAACGCCTGGTGTAGTTTCTGGAACAAAAATCCTCTTCACTTTTGTATTAAAAAGTGGAACTTTGAGCTTTAGGCCCTGTGTTGAATTTGTCAACTCAGCAACTTATTGTCTTGCAGTTATATTCCAACTCCAACTTTGGAGGTTAGCAAAGCAAGTTTTTTTAAAATAGTGGGAGGAGAGGGAGAGTAAATTTTTAACCACCATAAGGAACCGGAGTGATTTTAGATATGTTCAGTTCTGGGTCAATAGAGTCTGAGGAATTATTAAACCATTTCTTGAAATCTGCAAACTAATCTCATTCCCACTCTTAAGCCTTTCTTGACAAACTATAAATTTTTGTTCCTTGGGGGTGTTGATTTGAATGTTTCTCCATTTTCTATTCCTGTGACTGGGTTAGGGAGAATTTTAATGCTAAGTCCATAATTGCAAGATGTAACGACACGTGGAACATGTGCTTCATTGTTCAGTAACACCCAGCTTCCAGTTGTGATAAATGTATCGAATTTGTCATCTCTATCACCTAGTGTTTCAAAATGATAGGTTTCTTTTTTCAAATTCACACCTTTTGAATGAGTTTTTGATTGTGTGCCTTGATTTTTCTCCTGTAACTCTGTGATTTTGTGTTTGTTCAAGGCCTTGGGAAATTGTTTAGCTGAATGTTTGTTTATGTTGCTGGTTACTGTTGATCAGGATTAACAGTATTGTCGTCCTAGTCAGAGAATTGAGAGTCTAAGTTGGTTTAAAAATTCTTGAGGTGCTCTTCCGATTTCCACTTAAAACCAGTTGCGACCAATACAAACCAGCAATCAAACACTGGGACCACATTGTATGGTACTTCAAGCTTCAGAAGGAAAGTTGAAAATGTGGGAAGAGTGGTTACTAAGTCAGGAGCAGTGTTTTGCATGCATCCTTTTTAAATTAAGGAAAACAACTTCAGATGTTTAAATGTTACACAGCCCCACATTGATGAGGATCTATCTGGACATGTTTCCAAGCCAGCTGTGTAACTACAATAAATGAACAAATTACCTTACTGGTGGCAGAAATGGTTTTTGTTGCTTGGCTGTGCTTTCAAAAGTAAGACAGCAATTATATATGAGATGTCACGGTACGAAGCTGGCTGAACACAGCAGGCCAAGCAGCATTGTTTTTTCTGAAGAAGGGTCTCGACCCAAAACATCAACTTTCCTGCTCCTATGCTGCTGCTTGGCCTGCTGTGTTCATCCAGCTTCACACCGTATCTCAGATTCTCTGGCATCAGCAGTTCCTAATGTCTTTGCAGCAATTATATATGGCCTGACCTGCTTATAAATGTGCAGCTGGGAGCAGATTGTACTGAAGTTTGCTTACTTTACTATTTTGAAAGATTGCTCAAGAGATAAGAACAAAAGACTTCATCGCAAATGTCAAACGTTGGAGACCTGAAGAATATTAGAGCAACCTTTTTTTGGGTTAAAAGACCACATTAAATGTGTCTTGATGTTTTTTTTTCTCCAAGCGACAATTCTCAAGTGTTCCAAGCAAACCTTTCAAAAAGAGGCTTTGCTTTAAATAAAAAGGGACCACTCTTCTCTTTAACCTGCCTATTCCCATGTTGAGACCACTAAAAAATTTTAATAACTGTTTTTTGTAGAATCATAATGAGCAATTTCCATGCTAAAAGCCCACTAGCTGCACCAAAGTCCTGTTTTGGTTTTAATTTGGAACGAATTGTGGTTTCACAAGGACCTATGTTAGGGCCTCAGTTATTCACGTTCTTAATAACTTGGGATAATATAATAACATAGACATGTTAGGATGTGGAGACTTTGGAAAGGATGCAGAGGAGATTTACTAGGATGTTGCCTGGTATGGAGGGAAGGTCTTATGAGGAAAGGCTGAGGGACTTGAGGCTGTTTTCATTAGCGAGAAGAAGGTTGAGAGGTGATTTAATTGAAACATAAAATAATCAGAGGCTTAAATAGGGTGGATATGGAGAGCCTTTTTCCCGAGATGGTGACGGCGAGCACGAAGGGGCATAGCTTTAAATTGAGGGGGGAAAGATATAGGACAGATGTTAGAGGTGGTTTCTCTACTCAGATTAGTAAGGGAATGGAATGCTTTGCCTGCAACGGTAGTAGATTTGCCAACTTGAGGTACATTTAAGTCATCATTGGAAAAGCATATGGACGTATGTGGAATAGTGTAGGTTAGATGGGCTTGAGATCGGTATGACAGGTCGGCACAACATCGAGGGCTGAAGGGCCTGTACTGTGCTGTAATGTTCTATGTTCTATGATGATATGTGCTATTGGTGCCATGGCTTAGTGAGTGTCTCTTACCCCTCAAGTCAGTGGCTAAAATACGATCCAGAGGCTAGATGAACACAGCAGGCCAAGCAGCATCTGGAGGAAAGGAGAAGTTGACATTTCTGTTATTACCCTTCTTTAGCACTGCTGCCCTGAAAAGGGTAATACCCGAAATATTGACTTCTCGTTTCCTCCAGATGCTGCCTAGCCTGCTGTGTTCTTCCAGCCTCCTGTTTCTCTACCTTGGATTCCAGCAGCTGCATTTTTTTTTGTCTCTTGAGGCTGAAGTATACTGCGCTTCAGAGTTTGAGCCAAACTCAAAGTGGGCACTCGGTGTGCCACACTGACAGGGTGCAGCACTCTCCAGCTTTCGGGTGACGTGCTAAACTGAGTCCCTGTCTGCATCTTGCATGAATCTAAAAGATTCTGTGGCAAAGGCAAGCCAAGAGTTAACCTTGGTCAGTATTTAATTGCTCGACTGACTTCTGAAAAATCACACTGTTGTCTCACGTTTTGTGCGAGGGAGCTTGCTGTGGTTGTAAAAGATGCTATGCCAATGGAAGTCTTTGCTTTAAGACTGGTGCTTGCTTAGCTAAGTGTGAGGGTGGACTTTGTGGTAACTTGATGCAAATAAGAAAACAATAATGATGTGAGCCAATATTGAAGATGGTTTGGATAGGCTGAGAGAGCTCGATGCACTTTGATTTGTGGCTTGGTAGGCTTAGTGCAGGCTAATGCTATCAGAACTGCTGCCTGTTGACATCAGCAAAGTAACCTTGACTCAAGCAATGTTCTCTTGGAAATGCTCTGACTCTGGTCTAGATTATTTGATGTAGTCCTCCAGTACACTTCAATTTTTTTTTTAAACCTCGAGTCACAGGCAGGAGTTTGAACAGAAACATGCCGGTTGTCCCATACCAACTTTTAGACTAAAATTAAAACTGAAGTACCTTCAAAGACTATTTTAGCATCAGTCAGGCAGTTTCAGACATTCTTCATCATTCGAAGTGAAGAAGCAACCTGACCGTGGTCTCCAGAACCCCGCAGCAGACTGCCCATTACCCTTTCCAAGCTTAACACAAACATCGTTAAAAGTCCTGCAAACATCTTAGGTGGGTATTCGTGGGTGCTGCCATGTGAGAGCTTGGGCTGTTAAAAGACGAGTATACTCAAGCATTGTGCAAATATAAATAAGTGGGGCAGTTATTTTAGAAAAATAAGTTTTTTTTTGCTTGAATCAGATTTTTTTTAAGGAAGTGGTTGGGGTTGGAGTAGAAACAGAAATGGGAATATAAATGTTCCCTTCTAAATGGGTTTCACTTGGGGAATTGGCTGCTGGAAATAATACTGAAACCATGTAACCCTCGAAAGCTGCCATCGAAAGACCCTTTCAGCAAGCCGTCGTGCAGATCGTTGGCATGTAAATGTGTTTTAAAACACAGTTTTTTTTGCTCCTGAAACTAAAACAATAAGGAATAGCATGAAAAGTAGGCCACATGGCCCCTTGAGCCTACTCTGCCATTCAGTAGGATCATGGCTGATCCAGCATTCCTCACGCCCACTTTCCTGCCCCTTCACCATCTATCTCAGCCTTACCCAGGGATTCTACCCCCACAGCTCTCTGTTACAAGGAGGTCCAAAGATGCTCAACCTCAATTCCTTCTCATCTCAGTCTTAAATTGGCACCCCTTTTTTCCTTGAGACTACGTTCTTCGGTCCGAGACACTCCCATGAGGGAAACAAGCTCTCAACATTTACCCTCTCAAGCTCCTTAAGAATCCTCTTTGTAACTCATGCTGAATCAACATGTAAACGGTTGGAGTGTTAACAGTAGCCTTCGGTTTGACCTGGCCTGTTTCTGTATAAGATTACCTGCCAGATACAATGTCTGCAATATAATGTTTCTTGAGGCTCAGCATAAGTCCTGAACTTTCCTCCTGTAACCATCAGTGCATGTAAAATAATACCGAACTTTTTTTTTGAACAAATGTCCTGTTAAAACCACTTTGAAATGTGAAAGGCAGCAAACCTGAGGCTGCATGAAGGTTTAATTTGTCTCTGTCCATGGCATAAAGATTAGTCACATTGTAGTTGTTACATTCTGGTATTTGCAAGCCTGTTTAAAGTGCAGATGTGATATGATAGTTTGCCTCTCCATCTCCCAGAACCACACTCCCCTGATTGGTTAATGAAGAATAAAGAACAGACTTGTATTTCACAACCTCAAGACATCCCAAAGTTCTCTAAAATTATTGAAGTACTTTCAAAGTGTAGTTGGTATAAAATGTAGGAAACATGGCAGCTCATTTGTGCACAAAAGATTCCCACAAATGCCAGTTGGTCGAGTCATGTGATTTAATGACTGGCCAAGATGCTGGAGATATCAAAATGGCAGCATGGAATTGGTCACATCTGCCTAAGAACAACTGGAGCATCTGAAAGATGAGACACCACAGCACGCACTCAGTGCTGCACTGGAATGTCAGTCTAGATTTTTGTGTTGGCTCCCTGGCTTGTGGCTTGAACTTCGACCCAACTGAGTTCCGTACTTGGTGCTCCGCTGCTCCCAGTAATTGTGGCTTAATGGTGGTTTTCAGGAAGGGGAAGAGAAAGGGAGAGGGGACCATCAGCCACTTGGGGAGTAAGTGGTGGAGTGAAAATGCCCCAGTGTCACTGGAGGACTAACCCAGAACTCCAGGCTCATGTTCTGAGGAAGTGGATTCAAATCCCACCTTGGCAGATGGTGGAATTTGAATGCAATTTTTAAAAAAAGCTGCTATATTAAGGAAGGCGGTCTGTTCTTGCTTTAGCAACCTGTTCAGAGATGTTGCGACATGCCTCGGGAGTAGGTGAGACTTGAACCAAGGCCTTCTAGTTCAAAGCTAAGAACGCTACCATTGTACCACAAGAGGCTTAGAAAATGTGTCCTTAGTTGGACTAGTCTACATGTGACTCCAGGCCAACAGATCAACCCTTTGCTGTCCTCCAGACAATTGGAGAGAGGCAATAAATGCTGGCCCGGCTATGAACAAATTTTAAAAGAGAAGCACAATTAGGCACTGTCAGCACTGGCCCACTGCTAGAAAAAAAGTGCATATAGATTTACAGGCCTGGGGACCTGGAATGTACTAATATAGGAATTCAGAGCAGGAAGTCATTGTCTACAGGAATTGTGCCAGATGACTGGAGGATAGCAAATGTGGTTCCCCTGTTCAAGAAGGGGAGTAGAGACAACCCTGGTAATTATAGACCAGTGAACCTTACCTCAGTTGTTGGTAAAGTGTTGGAAAAGGTTATAAGGGATAGGATTTATAATCATCTAAAAAAGAATAAATTGATTAGGGATAGTCAGCACGGTTTTGTGAAGGGAAGGTCGTGCCTCACAAACCTTATTGAGTTCTTTGAGAAGGTGACCAAACAGGTAGATGAGAGTAAACCGGTTGATGTGGTGTATACGGATTTCAGCAAGGCGTTCGATAAGGTTCCCCACAGTAGGCTATTGTACAAAATGCGGAGGAATGGAATTGTGGGAGATATAGCAGTTTGGATCGGAAATTGGCTTGCTGAAAGAAGACAGAGGGTGGTAGTTGATGGGAAATGTTCATCCTGGAGACCAGTTACTAGTTGTGTACCGCAAGGGTCGGTGTTGGGTCCACTGCTGTTTGTCATTTTTATAAATGACCTGGGTGAGGGCGTAGAAGGATGGGTTAGTAAATTCGCAGACGACACTAAGGTCGGTGGAGTTGTGGATAGTGACGAAGGATGCTGTAGGTTGCAGAGAGACAGAGATAAGCTGCAGA
The DNA here is from genome assembly GCF_030684315.1 of Stegostoma tigrinum. NCBI lineage: Eukaryota > Metazoa > Chordata > Chondrichthyes > Orectolobiformes > Stegostomatidae > Stegostoma > Stegostoma tigrinum. Next base: position 43,030,542 of record NC_081377.1, on the reverse strand, counting down.
GCTGGGCTGAGAGGTGGCAAATGGAGTTTAATGCAGACAAGTGTGAGGTGATGCACTTTGGTAGGAGTAAGCGGAAGGCAAAGTACTGGGCTAATGGTAAGATTCTTAGCAGTGTAGATGAGCAGAGGGATCTCGGTGTCCATGTACACAGATCCTTGAAAGTTTCCACCCAGGTTGACAGGGCTGTTAAGAAGGCATACAGTGTTTTAGCTTTTATTAATGGAGGGATCGAGTTCCGGAACCAAGAGGTTATGGTGAAGCTGTACAAAACTCTGGTGCGGCTGCACTTGGAGTATTGTGTACAGTTCTGGTCACCGCATTATAAGAAGGATGTGGAAGCTTTGGAAAGGGTGCAAAGGAGATTTACGGGGATGTTGCCTGGTATAGAGGGAAGGTCTTATGAGGAAAGGCTGAAGGACTTGAGGCTGTTTTCATTAGAGAGAAGAAGGTTGAGAGGTGACTTAATTGAAACAAATATAAAATAATCAGAGGGTCAGATAGGGTGGATAGGGAGAGCCTTTTTCCTAGGATGGTGACGGCGAGCACAAGGGGGCACAGCTTTAAATTGAGGGGTGAAAGATATAGGACAGATGTCAGAGGTAGTTTCTTTACTCGGAGAGTAGTAAGGGAATGGAAGTTTGCCTGCAACGGTAGTAGATTTGCCAACTTTGGGTACATTTTAAGTCGTCATTGGACAAGCATATGGACGTACATGGAATAGTGTAGGTTAGATGGGCTTCAGATTGGTATGACAGGTCGGGACAACATCGAGGGCCAAAGCGCCTGTACTGTGCTGTAATGTTCTATGAAGTAGTCCATTCAGTCCCTCAAACCAGCCCTGTCATTCAATAAGATCATAGCTGACCTGATTGTAAACTGAAATCTGCATTCCTGCCTACCCCAATAACCTTTCACCTTGCTTAACAAGAATCTATGCACCTTTACATTCAATTTATTCACGGACTCTGCTTCCAACACCGTTTAAGGTGGAAAGCTCTGAAGACCCATCTGAGAGAACATTTTGCCTTCTCTCTCTGATTTAATTGGATGATAGTAGTTATGTCTTCATAAACTTGCAGTTGAGAGTTTTTCTGAAAAATGTCAATGTGTGGGATGTAAGAAAAGAAACAAGAAACAATGCAAAGGAAGAAAACTTCAATGGGGTAAGATTGGATATAACCCTGAGAAATTGGCAACCATATTGAGGTAACAATGGCTGCCTGTAAGCAGGAGCTGGCATTGAATAGATGTGTTAAAACTCCTGCAGACCCCAGATAAAGTAAAGGGGAAGAAACTGGTGACAGGAATGGGAAACAGAAGGTACCTGTTTAAGGTAGGTGAGAAAAACAGCAATGGTGACGTGAGCAAAAACACACACAGTAGTTAAGATCCAGAATGTGGTGCCTGAGAGTGTGATTCAAACAAGTTTGGTCCTCCCTTTTGACAGGGAATTGGATCTGCAAGTAACAGATTTGTGGGAGAGTGGAGTGGCTGTAGGTGAATTGCTTTTGCAGAGACCTAGCATAGAGACAGTGGACTCGCTGACTTCCTGGTGTGCTGTGACTATTCTGTGATTCTATTCCATAAGAAGTCACCAGTCATTGAGGTAACAAGGCATAGAGCTGGATGAACACAGCAGGCCAAGTGGCATCTTAGGAACAGGAAAGCTGACGTTTCGGGCCTAGACCCTTCTTCAGAAAAGCCACCAGTCATTGAATTTGACTTTCAATCTCTGGAGGTCTGTGACATGATGGCAACGTCACTGGGCTAGCAATCCAATACCCCAGGCCAGCGTTCGCAGCGCATGTGCTCAAATCCCACTCTGGCTGATAATGAACTTTGAATTTAACAAAAATTGGGCATAAGAAGGTTGTCTAAAGGCGACTGTGTTGATTGTCATAAAAAATCAGGTTCACTAATGTTCTTTCGGAAAGGAAATCTGCCAGTCTGGCTTACATGACTCCAGACGCACAGCAATGTGGTTGACTCCTAACTGTCCTCCCTCAGAACCTGCTGCTTTTCTAGGTTGTGTGGTCACCTTCCAAACTCTCTCTAAGGGAAGATGGAAACAGAGTTTGGTTTCTGCCCACCATACAGTTACAGAGCTTTGTGTTTTGACTACCCTGCGCCCTTACTGATGATTAGAGTCTACTGTTGAGTAAATTTATTTGTGCAGTTTCAGCAAGTGTTTTTGCCTTCCCACTAGAAGAAATGTTCTGAATAAAGGTGGTGGGAAAGCAACTGTTTTCATTTTCCTGATACGAAGGAGGATGAATGTGTGTAATCTGAATGATTGATTTTCGTTTGCCCAAACTGATACCAAATTAAAAAAGCCACTGATCTGTCAGACAGAAATGTCAATTCAGAGCTTTGGGGTGACACGTCATTCCTCCATCACATTAAAACAGACTTTAAAGCTCAGCATTCAGAATGAATAGATTTGAACTTCAAATCTTACTGCAGTTCCTCTGTTGGAGGAGTTGGGTGAGTGACTCTGAAGTTGAAAAGTGCTCTGAGTTGCTCCTATAATTCCTGCTACACATCTCCTTGGGGCTGAGATTTCTAAATTCTTGGAGGTACAGGGTCGGCTTAGAACAGGTCAGCATTGATTTAGTAAGGGGAGGTCATGCCTGACAAACCTGTTAGAACTCTTTTGAAGAGGTAACAAGTGGGTTAGACCAGGAAACCCAGTGGATGTCATCTATCTAGACTTCCAAAAGGCGTTTGATAAGGTGCCTCATTGGAGGCTGCTGAGTAAGGTGAGGGCCCATGGTGTTCGAGGTGAACTACTGGCTTGGATTGAGGATTGGCTGCCTGACAGAAGGCAGGGAGTTGGGATAAAAGGCTCCTCTTCCGAATGGCAACCGGTGACAATTGGTGTCCCGCAGGGTTCAGTGGTCCACGAAATGGCTGATGAAATTCAACATGAGCAGGTGCGAGGTTTTGCACTTTGGAGAAAAGAATACAGGCATGGACTTTTTTCTAAACGGTGAGAAAATTCATAAAGCAGAGGTACAAAGGGATCTGGGAGTGTTGGTGCAGGATTCTCTAAAGGTTAACTTGCAAGTAGAGTCCGTGATTAAGAAAGCGAATGTAATGGTGTCATTTATCTCAAGAGGGTTGGAATATAAAAGCAGTGATGTGCTTCTGAGGCTTTATAAAGCTCTAGTTAGGCCCCATTTAGAATACTGTGTCCAATTTTGGGCCTCACACCTCAGGAAGGACATACTGGCCCTGGAGTGTGCCCAGCGGAGATTCATACGGATGATCCCTAGAACGGTAGGTTCAATGTACGATGAACAGCTGACGATCCTGGGATTGTATTCATTAGAGTTTAGAAGGTTGAGGGGAGATCTAATAGAAACTTAGAAAATAATGCATGGCTTATAAAGGATGGATGCTGGGAAGTTGTTTCCGTTAGGTGGGGAGACTAGGACCGTGGGCACAGCCTTAGAATTAGAGGGGGTAAATTTAAAACTGAAATGGGACGATATTTCTGTAGCCAGAGAGTGGTGGGCCTGTGGAATTCATTGCCATGGTGCGCAGTGGAGGCCGGGACGTTAAATGTTTTCAAGGCAGAGATCGATAAGTTCTTGATCTCACAAGGAATCAAGGGCTATGGGGAGAGTGCAGGGAAGTGGAGTTGAAATGCCCATCAGCCATGATTAAATGGTGGAGTAGACTCGATGGGCCGAATGGCCTTACTTCCACTCCTCTGTCTTATGGTCTTCTGGCTCCTACGTGGAGTAGTTACTGCGAAGAGGTGAGTACTGTAGTCAAATTAGAAACAGCCCCTCCTGGTGAGCTTTCTTGATATCATGATTTGTCCTTGTTTTCTGCTTTCATGAATGTAATTGTATTTCAAATGGCAAATTCTCTCCATCTTTAATGTTCATCGGTATAAATTCTTTCTTTCTCGTTTCATATTATTCTGTTGCCTTGCTGTGGTTATTTCAGCTCTGCTTGAAGTGCTTTTGACACACCATCAGGAATGTTTGTAGGTGAATGAGAGCTCCACCACTCATTTACTTTGGGTTTGAAGTGGGTTTGAAGTGAGCATTCCTGCATTCACCACCTGTGATCCACTCCGTACCCGATGATGTCTTCCACTTGCAAGTTGCAAGTGGCTGTGATTATAAGACTGTGTTTAACAACTGGTAACCAGGATGCAGGTTGTTTCCTGCAGTAGGATAGTTTGCCCTCATTATGGTGGGCATCAATTTCCTGCTGGAAGCTTTGCCCAACTGGCTCATCTTGCTGATCAAACTCTACCTGCATTTCCCAGTAGGACACAAGGATGACATCAGAAATGATCTGGGCTGCTGCTTTCCTAAGGAACAAGGCTCCATCTAATTCTCAAGTTGTGCAGCAATTTCTGTTTGTCAACTTGATCTCATTCTGCAGTTAAGCTCACACATAAGTGGGAACTAAGCCCTGACCTTCCTAGCTAAGTATCAAGTATTCTATTTCCCTAACCGAGAAACCACTGTGTTGAACTTATTTTATAGCCTGACCAAATGAGAGCAAAATCGGATTGGATATCTCTAAACACTGAATTTTATACCAGTGTTCAATTCCCTAGTTTTTAAAACTTTTTCTGTGGGACACATAACTGATGGATTCTGTGGCAGAGCACAGAGGCATGTTTTAATTGGTTTTGCAATTAGTATGGGTGTGACATCAGTGAGGAATTCTGAGTAATTCAGAAACCGGAAGACTGCATGTATTTGGAATAGGTCAGTGAATTGTTTGATACAAGAGAATTCCACACCTTTGAACGGTTGGCAGGATCTAATGGAATACTGTGTGCTTCAGTCTGTGCCCTTCTTCCTGAGCTATGACTGGTACCTGCTGATGGTGAGTGTAGTTGTAAGTGTTTGTTCAAATGTGTTTATGATGTAAAAGACAAGTGAACAAGTTCCAGTGAGTCTGTACTGTAATCTTTTATTCTCCACTCCACGTGAAAGTGCGTGGTTCAAGCCCAGCTTCTGATAAAATGTGAAATATTCTAAGTAATTGAAATGTAAAAGGTTTTTGATTGCTTTTAAAACAAGTGATGTCATACAGGCTTTGACTGTGCCTTTCTTGTACTTTTCTTAGGATCGCAGGGTAAAAATACCTCGCCCATTAGGACAGGGTCCAAGTGCCTTCATTCCAGTCAAAGAGGTACAGTCTCTTCTTGAATTTCAGTCATTGTTGATTTAATTGTGTGTGCTTACTGCTGCAATGTTCCTTTTCTGTATCAAAACTGTGTAATTCTTGGATTGAATCAAGATTATTCTGCTTTTGTTTTTATAAACCACACTTGTTTTATGAGCATTGGCTGCAGATCAGTGAAGAAGACTCCAGATTTAACAGGCTTAATTTTAGAGCTTCATTTCCAAACTAAATTTATTTCACCTCCATTCTGAGTTATTCAGGATTTGTCTGTGTTACATAGAAATTGCATCATACAAATGTCTGTCCAACCCATCCATGCTGAACTGTAGCTGTAATCCTTTGTGTCTTTCATCTTCCTCATATTTGATTCCTTTTTCCCACAGACATTTAGCTAGTCGACCTTTAAATGTTGACATGACTGTTGATTTTATCATTAACTCTGGTAATGCACTCTAGACCCCATAAGCTTATCCCTCATTAAATATCACTGTCAGATCATTTGTTCAGAAATAAGTGGTTCCATCCCTGAATTGTTTACAATGTTTTAGGTGTTCCTGTATGATGCAATCTTGTTATCTATGTGACCACACATCCCTGCCAATATAACTGCAGCGCTGTCATCATGAACCAGTTCTACTGGCAGGTTTAATGTTTTTGTATTTTGGAGCCTGACAGTTGGACAGCCTGAACAATAGTGTTGCCACGTATATCAGGAGCATGGTTCCAGCAATGTTGAGCATTCAACTCTACGTAGATATCAGCCAAGACACTGACTGCCTGACCAAATGTCTGGTTTGTAAACAAGAGCCATCTACTTGCTCCCCACTTTCAGACACATCATGAGATACAGGAGCAGAAGTAGGCTATTCGGCCCATCGAGTCTGCTCCATCATTCGATCATGGTTGATAGACTGAAAGGCAGTTGAGGAACCAGGCATGTTTTGCTCTTCCACTGATTACACTTTTGCAGCTTTCAAATGGTTCGTGCGCTTGCAGTAACTTTATATGTTATTGGACCTGCCCTGATGTCAACCATGCCTCTTCCCTGTGCAGGGCCATTCCTGTGGTTCCTATACCAAACTTCATCCCCTGAAGTAAACATCTCTCTCTTGTTTAGTGGAGTCTTCCGTCTGGCATTTCTCTTATGCTGGCACATCCTTCCTTAGATTCAGGGCCCAAAACTGATCTCAATATTCCAAATGCAGTCTGATCAGAGCCTTTTACAATCTCAGCAGTACATCCCTGCTGTTGTATTCTGGCCCTTTTGAAATGAATGCTAACATCGCATTTATCTTCCTAACTGCCAACTGAACCTTAAGAGGATCCAGAACTAGGACCCCAAAGTCCCTTTGTGCTTCAGATTTCCAAAGCCTTTCTCCATTTAGAAAATATAGCCAATGCCTCTATTCTTTCAAAATATATAACATCTCTCTTTCCCACATTGTATTCCACCTGCCCCTTCTTTGCCCACTCTCCTAGCCTGTCCAAGTCTTTCTGCAGCCTCTGCACTTCCTGAACACTACCTCCCCCTCCACCTATCTGTCTGTTTCCATGTTTGTAAGTGATAATGACCTTGGTTCCTTTGACCGGATAGTTGAAGCCCAACATGAATAATTGCAGTCCTAACACGGACCTCTGTAGAACTCCACTAGATAACAGCCACCATATTGGAAAAGACCTCTTTGTCCCTATTGTCTGTCTTCTGCCCATCAGCCAATCCTCTAGCCAGTACATTGCTCAGAAGACCATAGGCTTGTGTTTTTGTTTTTAGCAGCCTCCCGTGTGACACCTTGTCACAAAGATATTAAGCTACTGCATTTTAAAAGCGCTTTTATGTGATGGTGTTTCTGCGGTGGGTGACGGCTTCGTATCTGTTTGGAGTGGATTGTGAAAGTATTTGACAGTGCAAGTACACTCTGTCATCATTCCAGCAGTCTCAGCACTGAGACCAGGTTGGATTTCAGAAACTCCCACTTTTTAAAATAATTTAGAATGTGGTAACTCCAATCAAAATGCCTCAATTTTGGTGACTGGAACACGCAGGAAAAGCACATGATATGTATGTTAACTCAGGAAACCTGACTAGAAAGAAACATTGTTTATTGTTGAACACCAAAATAGAGCCAGGTCCCAGGACGGGACTGTCAGTTCTGCAAACCCATCCCTGGATCAGATTGCCAAGCACTTTAGGATAATGGCCCTGTAGTTGCAGATATTAATTAACTTCTCAGCTTGGATTTTATCGTCCTTTCATAGCGCTGTCACTTTCCTACATTACTGCAACCTGCTCAAAGTGAGGAATGGTCAATAAAGAAGTTGGTTTTCAGATAACACCAGTCTTTACGTAACTGTATTTAGCTTTGAAAGGAAATTCATTGCCTCATTTGGAGATGTACAGGAATGAGTGTCATAGTCTGCTGTTCAGAAAGTGGTTTGAACTCTTTCCTTTTAAAGGTGACCAGAATTGGGTTGGAGGATTGTGAGCGGGTTAGGGAAGGGTGTGGGAATTGAAATCTAGCTGGTTTGGGTGGAGGAGCTCCGTGAAACTATTGTCATGGTGCATGTGATTTATGTAAATATACCCACATCTACTTTAGGAGCAGGAATAGGTCTCCTCAACCCTGCAGTATTCAGTGAGATCATGGCTGATGTACTGTAACTCCTTTTTTCTGGCTACTCCACATAACTTTCACATCACACATCTTTCTTTGTCAAAAATCTATTGACTTTGCTATTAAAAGCATTCAAAGATTCTGCTTCCTCCACCTTTCGAAGAAGAGAGTTCCAAAAACTGTCCAGCTCGGAGTGAGAACTTCTGCTCGTCTCAGTTTCAAAATAAATGGCTGCCCGTTTTAAGACAATGTAAGCTGCTGGTTTTGCTTTTAAAAATGGTGGAGAATCCTTGTTTGGAGCTTGTAAAAACTGCAAAGGCTAAACACCGACCCGAAGCAGCTCAGCCATGTCCTGTAAACATTTTAAGCCATACTTTATACTCTGCCTCCTGAGTTTCTCGTTGTGAGCCTTGTTGCAGAATCAATAACTGATGCAAGGTCGTTTTGTTCCCTTTTCTTAATTCTACAAATTGATCAGAAAACCCATGATCTAACGTGTGTAAGGCAGTACAGCAATTTGAGTAAACAAGTGATCTAATCTGAGCCTTAGATTACATCAGCTGGGAAGTTGTTTACTGGTAGCGAGTTGTTCCTTATTTTCATATCTGCATGTCATGTGGACACAGTCTCACATGGAGTTCAGTTGTGCCTAGTTTTAAGAAAAATAAATATGATCAGAAAACTTTGCTTTACTTCTGTGTTTCCACCCTCTGCAATGTTCCTAGATCTGTTCCCACTAGAACATAATAACAGGAGTAGGCCATTCAGCCCATCAAGTCTGCGTGTCATTCAGTGTGATCATGGTTGATTGAACACTTAGTGCCTTTTACCCACATGACTCTTTTGATGTTGGGAATCTGAAATCCATCAACCTCAATTTAAAGATACTTGAAGTCTGGGCTCCCACAGCCCTCTGTCAATTGAGAATTTACAAGATTTACCACCTTATGAGTAAAACAGAAAATTCTACTCTCGGTCAGAAATGATGTTCCCTTACTTTTAAATGGTAGCCCCTGGTTCTAGACTCACTAGCCTGAGCGAGTCATCACATCTGCATCTACCCTGTCTAGCTGTTCTTAAGTAGATGTGTAAACTCTGAACTGATGGCGAGCAGCCTATCTGCAATAATTTATTTTCCTCGCTGGAGTCTTTAAAGACGAGGGTAGTGGGAGCATAGTGTTACTTTTGAAGTGAATCATCATGGATATTGACAGCAAAACTTAAACCCTGTGGATGTGATTTGAACTGAAGGAATGACAGCCTGAGGAAACGTACTATCTTAAGATCTGTTTCCGGTTCTGAAGTGCTATGTTTCAGGTTTGTTTCTGGGAGTTTGCTGATGCAGCATGCTTATTCTTTGTACTGTCATCAGAGTGGTTTAAGGAGCTTGGGGATCAGTCAGCTGAATGCACAATTGCTGACAGTGGAGCAGTTTTAAAATCAGAGATGCTCCTGCATTCTTCAAATTGTGCTGAAATGTTTAGAAAAAGGGAGGGACAAGGCTGTGAGGAGATTTGAAATCGGAATAAGAATTTTTAAATTGAGGCCTTACTTAACTCAGAGGCATTACAGGTCAGTGAGCACAAGTGCTCCACGAATAGGATATGGTGTGGTTTAGGACAGGGCTAGTAAAATAGAGGTTTATGGAATTTTAAAGCTGTTCATAATCATCTAGGTTTTACAGTTGGCTTTTTACTAGCAAACCATTATATCTGTGGCTCACCTAGAAGTAAGCTAGCTCAATTTGAACTACTTTCAGGAAATTGTAAATGTATGCTTTGCTCACAACACTTACCAGCTAGACTATTTGTCCAGAAGCCACAGGATCCAGTTTCACATCCTGCTATGGCAGAAATTATCTGGAATTAACAATCTGATAATGATTGTCAGGAAAAAATCTATCCCGTTCACTGAAAGGTTAAAAAGTAACTGCCACCATTACCAAGACTGGCCAACGCGCCTCTCCAGATTATAGGGGTGACCTAGTGATAGTTGCTGGGCTGTTAATCCTGAGACCCAGCTAATGTCCTAGGAACCCAGATTTGAATCATGCCACAGCATATGATGGAAATTGAAATCAAAATATAAAAACAAAAATCTGGAATTAAGATTTAAAAGATGACCGTGAAGTCATTGTGGATTGTCGGAAAAACCCATCTGGTTCACTAATGTCCTTTAGGGAAGGAAACTACCATTCTTACCTGGTCTGGCCTACATGTGACTCCAGACCCACAGCAATGTGGCTGTCTCTGATCTGCCCTCAGGGCAATTAAGAATGAGCATAAAATGCTGGTTTAGCCAGCAGTGCCCTCATCCTGAGAATGAATTGTTTAAAAGTGCCCATGTGAATTTTAAAAGTAAGTTTCAAATATCCAGCTGCTGACATTGTTGAAAACCAAAGCAAAAAAAAACCTGAACACTCTGAGTCAGGGATATTGGGGTCAGTTTCTCAAAGTCAGAGGCTGTTGTTATATGTCCGATTTATTGTTCAAAGAATCTGACTACTTTACACTCAAACCAATGCAGTCATTTAACCAGATACCTTGTTCAGAACATCTTTGAGTTTTGCTGCAACGTATCTGTCAGAAAACTCTGAAATTGAAAGCATCATTTTCCAGGAACAGCTTTTGATTTAAAACTCCCCCCATTATTATGGGATCACTTCTCCTAAACTCAGTTTGGTTGGAAATACATGAAAATAGTCTTTTGCCTGTCTACTGAGTATATGGAATGCAGAATAATGCTAGGAGTGTGGGTTCGCTTCCCATTCCAGCTGAGGAGGACATGAAGAACTCTCCCCTCGCTTGAGGCACGGTTTCCCTCGGGCTAAACTATCACCAGTCGTCTTGTGAGAGAGAGGACCTGTGGTCCTCTGGGCTGATGGTGACTTTAACTGAATCTCAGAATGTGAAGTTTTAACATTAAGTGCCTATTAAAGGGGATGTTTAGGATTGGTAAAGATGATCATTTGATAGTTTATCTAAAATTTCTTTTCTTTACAGATTCTGCAGAAAGATCTAGAAGATGCTGAGAGGCAGATCTTTATTGAAGCTTTTGTCTCCACTGGTCGTGTAGATAATGTTACCATGGTGATGGGCTTACACCCTCAGTACCTTGAGAGCTTTTGGAAAACACAGTACTATCTTTTACAGATGGACGGCCCTTTACCCTATCACTATAGACATTACATTGCAGTAATGGTAAGTTCCTTTTGTAGTGCTTTTGGGACTTTGTAATTCCTTAAAGGAAACTGAATAAAGTTGCTGGAACAGCACTGAATTTGCAAGTGGCAAAGATCAAACTAATCTAGTTCTTGGGAATTTCATAAAGTTTCCTATTTCTCCCTCTCCCAGTGCTTCAGCAGCTGACTGCTCATAGCATGACGCATATGTTTTACAACGAAATGCTGCAGATGATAAAAATCTGTATTTAAAAACAAAATGCTGGAAAAACTGGGCAAGTCTGGCAGCAAATGTGGTGAGATAAACAGTTAACATTTGAATTCAATGAGACGCTTCAGAACTCGAGTTGTCTATTTCAAGCAATGGTATGTAGTTTTTTTTCTGGTGTAATAAAGACTTGTCTGGGTTATTGAGGGCAGCATGAAGGAAGTTGAGTGTATTGCAAGATAAGAGTGTGAAGCTGGACGAACACAGCAGGCTGAACAGCATCTTGGGAGCACAAAAGCTGACGTTTCGGGCCTAGACCCTTCATCAGAGAGGGGGATGGCAAATGGAGTTTAATGTAGACAAGGGTGAGGTGATGCACTTTGGTAGGAGTACCCGGAAGGCAAAGTACTGGGCTAATGGTAAGATTCTTTGCAGTGTAGATGAGCAGAGAGATCTCAGTGTCCATGTACACAGATCCTTGAAAGTTGCCACCCTTGTTCTGAAATAAATAGGGGGAGGCGGACTGAAGATCGAGAGAAAAGAAGATAGGTGGAGAGGAGAGTATAGGTAGGGAGGGGATAGGTCAGCCCAGGCAGGACGGACAGGGCAAGGAGGCAGGATGTGGTTAGTAGGTCGGAAATGGAGGTGTGGCTTGAGGAGGCAATAGGTTAGAGAGGCGGGGACAAGCTGGGCTGGTTTTGGGATGCAGTGGGGGAAGGGGAGATTTTGAAGCTTGTGAAGTCCACATTGATACCATTGGGCTGCAGGGTTCCCAAGTGGAATGAGTTGCTGTTCCTGTTCCTGCCATCATTGTGGCACAGCAGGAACATAGAACATAGAACATTACAGCACAGTACAGGCCCTTCAGCCCTCGATGTTGTGCCGACCTGTCATACCGATCTGAAGCCCATCTAAACTACTGTATTCCATGTAAGTCCATATGCTTATCCAATTACAACTTAAATGTACCTAAAGTTGGCAAATCTACTACCGTTGCAGGCAAAGCGTTCCATTCCCTTACTACTTTGAGTAAAGAAACCACCTCTGACATCTGTCCTATATCTTTCACCCCTCAATTTAAAGCTATGCCCCCTCGTGCTTGCCGTCACCATCCTAGGAAAAAGGCTCTCCCTATCCACCCTATCTAACCCTCTGATTATTTCATATGTTTCAATTAAGTCACCTCTCAATCTTCTCTCTAATGAAAACAGCCTCAAGTCCCACAGCCTTTCCTCGTAAGACCTTCCCTCCATACCAGGCAACATCCCCGTAAATCTCCTTTGCACCCTTTCCAAAGCTTCCATATCCTCCTTATAATGCGGTGACCAGAACTGTACACAATACTCCAAGTGCGGCCGCACCAGAGTTTTGTACAGCTTCACCATAACCTCTTGGTTCCGGAACTCGATCCCTCTATTAATAAAAGCTAAAACAGTCTATGCCTTCTTAACAGCCCTGTCAACCTGGGTGGCAACTTTCAAGGATCTGTGTACATGGACACCGAGATCTCTCTGCTCATCTACACTGCTAAGAATCTTACCATTAGCCCAGTACTTTGCCTTCCGCTTACTCCTACCAAAGTGCATCACCTCACACTTGTCTGCATTAAACTCCATTTGCCACCTCTCAGCCCAGCTCTGCAGCTTATCTCTGTCTCTCTGCAACCTACAGCATCCTTCGTCACTATCCACAACTCCACCGACCTTAGTGTCGTCTGCGAATTTACTAACCCATCCTTCTACACCCTCACCCAGGTCATTTATAAAAATGACAAACAGCAGTGGACCCAACACCGACCCTTGCAGTACACCACTAGTAACTGGTCTCCAGGATGAACATTTCCCATCAATGACCACCCTCCGTCTTCTTTCAGCAAGCCAATTTCCAATCCAAACTGCTATATCTCCCACAATTCCATTCCTCCGCATTTTGTACAATAGCCTACTGTGGAGAACCTTATCGAACGCCTTGCTGAAATCCACATACACCACATCAACTGGTTTACTCTCATCTACCTGTTTGGTCACCTTCTCAAAGAACTCAATAAGGTTTGTGAGGCACGACCGTCCCTTCACAAAACCGTGCTGACTATCCCTAATCAATTTATTCTTTTCTAGACGATTATAAATCCTATCCCTTATAACCTTTTCCAACTCTTTACCAATGACTGAGGGTAAGGCTCACTAGTCTATAATTACCAGGGTTGTCTCTACTCCCCTTCTTGAACAGGGGAACCACATTTGCTATCCTCCAGTCATCTAGCACTATTCCTGTAGACAATGACGAGTTAAAGATCAATGCCAAAGGCTCCGCAATCTCCTCGCTGGCTTCCCAGAGGATCCTAGGATAAATCCCATCCGGCCCAGGGGACTTATCTATCTTCACCCTCTGTAGGATTTCTAATACCTCTTCCTTGTGAACCTCAATCCCACCTAGTCTAGTAGCCTGTATCTCTGTATTCTCCTCAACAACATTGTCGTTTTCTAGAGTGAATACTGTTGAAAAATATTCATTTAGTGCTACCCCTATCCCCTCTGACTCCACACACAACTTACCACTACTATCCTTGATTGGTCCTAATCTTACTTTCGTCATTCTTTTATTCCTTAAATATCTATAGAAAGCCTTAGGGTTTACCCTGATCCTATCCGCCAACAACTTCTCATGTCTCCTCATGGCTCTTCTGAGTTAAAATGGTTTGCGACTGAGAGGTGCGGTTGTTTATTGCGAACCGAGTGGAGGTGTTCTTCAAAGCGGTCCCCAAGCCTCCGCTTGGTTTCCCCAATGTAGAGGAAGCCACACCGATTACAATGGATACAGTATACCACATTGGCAGATGTGCAGGTGAAGCTCTGCTTAATATGGAAAGTCGTCTTGGGGCCTGGGATGGGGGTGAGGGAGCAGGTGTGGGGGTAAGTGTAGCATTTCCTGCGGTTGCAGGGGAAGGTGCTGGGTGTGGTGGGGTTGGAGGGAGTGTGGAGCGAACAAGGGAGTCACGGAGAGAGTGGTCTCTCCGGAAAGCAGACAGTGGTGGGGATGGAAAAATGTCTTGGGTGGTGGGGTCAGATGGTAGATGCCGTAGGTGTCGGAGGATGGTGTGTCGTATCCGGAGGTTGGTGGGGTGGTGTGTGAGAACGAGGGGGGATTCCTCTTAGGGCAGTTGTTGTGGGTGTAGGGTGTGAGGGATGTGTTGCGGGAGACGCGGTCAAGGGTGTTCTCGACCGCTGCGGGTTGGGGGGTGTGGTGGGGAGGGGGGGTGGTGGGTGGGGTAGAGTTGGGGTCCTTGAAGGACATGGTCATTAGGGATGTGCGGGAGTGAAATGCCTCATCCTGGGAGCAGCTGCAGCGGAGGCAAAGGAATTGGGAATAGGGAATGGAATTTTTGCAGGTGGGTGCGTGGGTGGGAGGAGGTGTATTCTTGGTAGCCGTGGGAGTCGGCCATCCCGCCTCCTTGACCTGTCTGTCTTCCCTGGACTGACCCCTCCCTATGTCCCCACCTATACTCTCCTCTCCTCTCCACCTATCTTCTTTTCTCTCCATCTTCGGTCCGCCTCCCCCTCTCTCCCTATTTATTTCAGAACCCTCTCCCCATCCCCCTCTCTGAAGGGTCTAGGCCCAAAACGTCAGCTTTTCTGCTCCTGAGATGTTGCTTGGCCTGCAGTGTTCATCCAGCCTCACATTTTATTATCTTGGATTCTCCAGCATCTGCAGTTCCCATTATCTCTGAGTGTATTGCAAGGTTCAGTAGGTGGAATCATAGTTTGAAAGTATTCATGAATGTAGAGCGAGCATGCACGAGACCAACATTTTAACATTTTGTTTTCAAAGAAGTTTTGAGCTTTAGGCTGCCTGTTTGCTATGGTTCAATGCACAATTTTGAGAAACACTTCACAATAGTTTGTGAAACATCGGCAGAATTTTTCTGATCTCTTCTGCGAATGAGTAAAATCAGAATAAAGTCAGTTCTGATCGTATATCTGTCTTTCAGGCTGCTGCACGGCATCAGTGTTCCTACCTTGTCAGCCTCCATATCAGTGAGTTTCTTCACGTTGGTGGAAATCCCGAGTGGCTAAATGGCCTCAACTTTGTACCTCAGAAAATGAGGAATCTCAATGAAATCAACAAAATTCTAGCACATCGACCATGGCTGATCACCAAAGAACATATAGAGGTAAATTGGAACGAATTTGATCATGACTAATATAAAATTAAGTAAAATGCTCATATTTACTCTGCATCAAAGATAACTTTTATTTATAAAGACTTTCCAATTATCCTGTTCAGAGATTGTTACACACCTCTGGAGCAAGTGGGATCTGAACCTGGGCCTCCTGGCTCAGAGATGGGGACACTATTGCTGAACCACAAGACCCCAAACAAAAGAGAAGTTCAGCCTGCAATCTGACCATAATATTGTAGTTATTTTAATCAACCTGCTTGGACCTGTTACTTTTTTAAAAGATATCTCATTTATGGGGTGTGGACACTTATTACCCAGAAGGCATTTAAAAGTCAGCCATGTTGCTGTGGGGTCTAGGCTCTTAGACCAGACAAGGTAAAAATGGTAGTTTCCACCCCTAAAGGGTATTAATAATCAGTTGGGTTTTTAAACAGCAATCGACAGCACTGTGATGCTCATCTGGTGCAAATTGGACTTGAACTAGGAGCTTCTGGCCCTAAGGTAGGCGAACTATTGCTGTGCCACAAGGACCCTCGTTACTCCATTCTAGATATTTTCTAATCACTCTGTTCAGAGATGATTAAACACTACTGTGGAGAGTGGAATTCGAATATAGGCCTCTGAACGTAGGCCTCCTGGGCCAGAGGAAGGACATCACCTTTTGAACCAGAAGCTACTTAAATTGTTGGAGCTCAGTAATTAGCATGTATAGTATTGATTAAGTTTGCCATTTGTTTGAATTTTCACTGTGATCTCATTTGAGAGACTGAAGTGTTTGCTTGTTATGGGGACACGTTATTGAACTGTCTTGCTTTTAGTTGACTTTTTGGTATGGAATACTGAGCTTCTCTCTAAGAGTGGTAAAGCAGATTATTTCAATGGAGATCGAGTGATTTTAGGTGTCCTCATACAGGAATCTCAAAAAGTTAGTATTCACATGCAGCAATGATTAGGAAGGGCAAAAATATGTTGCTGTTTATTGGGAGGAAATTGGAGTAGAAAGTAAGAGATGACTTTACAAGGTGTTGATGAGACCATGTCTGAAGTATGGTATACAGTCTTAGTCTCTTTATTTAATGAAAATTGTAAACGCATCAGACACATGAGGGCATTCACTGCGTTGATGCCCTTGTGTTGCATTATGAGGAGAAGTTGGCCTGTCCCCTCTGGAGTTTAGAAAAATGACAGGGTTTTACTGAAATGTGCAATATTGATAGGGGAGTCTTTGGAACAATAGTCTTCAGAGCAGTGGAGATATTCGTTTGTATACTAACAATTGTCAACAAGTAAGCCCTTGAGTAACGGGGGAGTTGCTGGTTTTGAGATAGACGAGAAAGTGGAGGCCGCAATCAGATCAGCCGTGATGCCTCAGAATGGTGGAGCAGGCTTGAAGGGGCTGAATAGCCTGGCCCTTCTTTAGTAAGTTTGTTTTTGTCTGCACTAAATATGTGAGCATTATTTTACACTTCACCACATTGGAACATACACGGTTCATTTTGGTTCCCCCTCCACTTTTACACAACAGCATGCCATTATTGTGACTTGGGGTTGACAGCTGAGTTTGCTGAACAGCTGGTACACAGTACAGATTGATGTCAGCAGTATTCTTTTCCTGCACCAGCAGAGGTTATCATTGAAGGACTGTCTTTCTCCACCTCTCCCCTCATCTGAGGTGGTGACTTCCAGGTTAAACTAGCACCGGTTGTCTCTCCCTAATGAGAGAGCAGCCCTATGGTCCTCTGGGACTATGGCAACTTTGTGACTTGATAACTTCTGGATGTTTAATTTGTTATCTTCCGGTTTTTTTTTTGTTTCTTGAAGAACCTGCTGAAGACTGGCGAAAGTAGCTGGTCACTCGCCGAACTCATCCATGCTGTCGTCCTCCTCACGCATTACCATTCCCTGGCATCCTTCGTTCTAGGCTGTGGGATCAGGCCAGAGTTGGACCAGGATGGTGGCTTCACCTTCAGATCTCCCTCTCCACAAAGTTGTGACTCCGACAGTGCTAGTAACAGTGGCTCAGAAGAGACTGTTAATGGTGGTGCGGTAAGTACAGAGGTTTTCTCCTTTTAATGTGTAATTTATGAATAGCTATACAGCAAGCAATGCATTGACAATACTTTTAATCTTGTGAATGAGAAGTTTTATTTCTGTCGATCTATATATTTATCTGTGTATTGCGTTGAACTGTTGTGTGGAATAATTGCAGCAACCCTGTTTCTGTATTAGCATTTCTTCATTAAGAATCGGGGGTGAATTTACAGCAAATAGTACCTGAACTTATTTTTGGAATGGGCTTTCATCTCACATAAACATTTTCCTGAATGTGTTTCAGAGTAGAGATGATTTACACGAGCTGGAGATTCTAATAGAGAAAATGAGACTGCTGCAGGAAGGCAGACAGGATGAGGAAGCGAGCCAGGAGGAGATGGCAACGCGATTTGAAAAGGAGAAGAGGGAAAGTTTGCTGGTTGCGCCTACAGGTTAATCACCCAGCTTGCTGCTCTGATTCAAACAAATAAGCGAGAATTTTCCTTGTATTCAGGAAAATAAAACACTTCTCCTCTCCCAGCAGATGATAATGAATCGCTCTCTCTGACCAACTTATCATGCTTTGTTGAAGATGCAGATTTTGGGTACAAGGATTTTAGCAGGCGTGGCGAGCAGACTCCTCCAACGTTCCGGGCTCAGGTAATTCAGTGTTCCATCAGAAACGATGAACTCTGAGAGGATTCTGAACTACAGAGACAAAAGGTCCTAAATGTTGGTTAGTTAGCACTAAAGGTTGTGCCTTCTTCACTTGTTGAATTGAATTGGTAGAGCAAGCACGATGAAGCCAGGGTCTGAAATGAGTTGTGTACAAATCAGATTTCAGTTTTATGCTAATTGGATGAGATAGGAATTTTACACAGAGTAACTCCCCTGCTGTTGTCCATCATTGACAAGGTACGGTTAAGAGAGTGATGGAATACTCCCACTTGCCTGGATGGATATACCTCTAACAACACTCAAAGCTTGATATCATCCAGGAAAAAGAAGCTGCTTGATTGGCACCACATCCACGACCTTCACCGCTCTCTCTCTCCTCCACTGATGTTCAGTGGCAGCAGTGTGTAACGTCCAGATAACTTGCAGTAACTTGTCAAAGCTGTCTTGATGGAATCCTCCAAACCCAAGTCCTCTATGAGCTAGAAGGATAAGGCCATATATACATGGGAACTCCAGTAGCTATAATTTCCCCTCCAAACTACACACCATCCAGACTTGGAAACAATAGCAGCTTAGGAATAGATCCCTGTTCCTTCACCATCGCTGGGTCCGAGCCCTGGAACTCTCAGCACTCTGGATGTCCCTACACCCCAAGGACTGGCAGTTCACCACCACCACCTTCTCCAGGGTGATGAGGGATGGGCAATAAAGGCTGGCTGCATCCTGTAACTAAATCATCTTTTTAATAAAAAGACTACAATTAACTTCTCTTGACTCAACAAATTAACTAACTAACTAGTGTTTTGCTCCCTGTCCAGAGGAAGTTCTGACTTGTGTTGATTTTTGTTCTTTCCTCCGCTCTCTCTCTATCACAAGCAGCATCTCCAGGGGATGTGTGGGGGTTGGGGTCAGCTAAAAAATATTGTTGGTTATAAAAGTATCTCTGGGATCTTTGAGACTCTTAATTATTTTATCCAATTTTTTTTCTGATCTGTATTCACATGTTATGTATATCCTGACAGGATTACTCATGGGAAGACCATGGCTACTCTCTGATTAACCGGCTGTACCCTGAGGTCGGACAGCTCTTGGATGAGAAGTTTCAGGTTGTGTACAATTTAACCTATAACACCATGGCCATGCACTGTGATGTTGACACCTCCATGTTGCGACGAGCCATTTGGAATTACATTCACTGTGTCTTTGGCATAAGGTATGTTGCTGTGTAATTTAAGAAGAATGTTCTAACTCAAAAGCTGTTCAATTTTCATACACTTTGTTTCTCTTTTTGGCTAAGATATGATGACTATGATTATGGAGAGGTCAACCAGCTTCTGGAGCGCAACTTGAAGATTTATATAAAAACTGTTGCCTGCTACCCTGAGAAAACGACCAAGAGAATGTATCTCGGTTTCTGGAGACACTTCCGACATTCAGAAAAGGTTTGTTTCTCCCCATAAGCAATCTTATCTTTTCACTTTTAGCTTTTAATTCTGATTGCAAGGCTAGGTAGAACATCAATAATTATGCAAAATTGTCCCATTGTCTGATGCTAAATCTAAGAGACTTAATGAAAAATGGCATGGTTTAACAAAACCTGTCGTCAAGCATTTTGAATCTACCCCTGTGCTTTACAGATGAGAGTTAGTGATAGACTTTATTACGGCCCCACAACTGGACTCTTTAAAAGTAAGAGAGCCCCAGGGTTTAGTGCGTCTGATTGTTCCCTTCTACTTATTTTTATTTCCTTTTGTATATTTTTTCTCTCTTTTGTTTTGAAAGCAGTGGAATATTTCACCTGTATTTCTGTCCTCTAATTCTTTTGCAAATGTCACAATGGAAGCCATTTTTTAAGACCATTTCTTTCCCTAATTTTAGGTGCATATAAACCTGCTCCTTCTTGAAGCCAGAATGCAAGCTGCACTCCTGTATGCATTGAGGGCTATCACACGCTACATGACATGATTCCGTCAACACTTTCAGGACTGGCCCCATTCGAAAGCATCTATTGACCACCTTCACCTGAAGTGAGCAGCAGTGTGCAATCAACAGATTCTTGATATTTGACATTCGATCTTTTTAGAGTAAAATTTACAAATGTGGTTTTTTTTTTGGGGGAAGAATTTCAGTATTCCTTTTGCTGTGTTCACTACATGGTGAATTTTGGAGAAAGGTTTGAAACGTTGAGTTTAAACCAGATGCATATAAATATTCTATTTGCACCTCATGGGTGTTAATGCTAGAGAAGTAAAAGCTTGAATGTATTGTATTAAATTTAAACTGTGAACCTGGCTGCGCTGTCACAGCACAGACTGTTGTATGTGTGTATGTTGACACTTCTCACTGATCTCGTATTTATTTATGTTGTCACAAATCGATTTTTCTTTACTGAGCTTTTGTTTTGCATGGTATCATCTGTCATACACTGGTCTTACAGTACATTACCAAAGGTGACTTTAGACTAGAATGTTCACTTTCGGCATGTTTTCATTTTGGAATGGGCTGTTTACCTTTGCGGGGGGGAAAATGAATGCCAAGTTTGAAATTCTCTTCAAGGAACCATTAGTCCGGTTTTAAGTATTTTCCCTAAACCCTTAAATTGGATGGCTGTTTTGCAGGATTATTGAAACAAAGCTGTTGTATAGCCCAGGAAACACATTTAAACAGGAACAAATTTGCAAAAACATATTTCTTGCAGCATTTAAATCTTTTCATTGCCCTGCTATTATTATGATCGTGTAGAAAGTGTCACCAGTGGTGACGTTTTTAACAGCAGCAATGAAATTCGGTAAATATGATGCTGTTACATGGTCACCCATGATAAACCTGTGGTGTTGAAATACATTTTTCTTGGATTCAGTGTAGCAGGTTCCTTTTTAGTCAATGATTATTAGTGCTCCAAAAGGTTGAGTTTAAAAAAAAGTCAATATTTTGCAAAATACACATCCTTGTAAAGAATTGTTGATGCCTTGATTTGCACATGCCTTCCTCTGTGAAATGTACTTTTTGTTCATGATTTTTGCACAAAGCATTTTCTAAGCATCCGGATGCATTTTGTTACTGCACTAAACAGTTTTTCTGCTGTTAATGTTTTTACACGTTGATAAACTAGAATTACCATTTTTTTTGTAATGTGTAGAATTTATTTCCTGCGAGCCAACACCAATATAAGATGTGATACCTTTTTCTTGTAACAAAGTTCTGTACAGTAGTGGGAGAGAATCTTTATTCAGCATCACATCTGAGCAAAGTTTTTTTTGCCCCTGAAATATACTGGTTTCTTTGCAGAGCAGATAAATCCAGCACTCAACTGTGTTTTGTTTGCTCAGTGAGTTTGTTCTTGGTCTTTTGAAATGAAGCTATAATCATTTGTAAATGCAATGCCGCTTACATTATCCATAACATTAGAGGATTCCCTGGCAGAATGCAGTGGGCAAGTGACTGATGCAGAGACCTAACTTGTACAGTGAAGTTACCACCTGATGTCCTTAAGTGTGGAGTCACCAGTTTACGTAGAAGTATTCTGCAACATTAACACCTGGCTTTATTTTATATGGTGGGAAGTTATTTAAATAGTGGGGGAAAATGATGCCTGACAAACTGGGTGGTTTGAAATAATGCGCCATGTTTCAAATATGTACTTTGTTGGTGAGTATTTATACACCAGTGATTGAACACTAAAATTATTAGCTTGCCCAGTAACCCATTGCAGTTGTGTGAATTTGTTCAAAGGTTTCCTGTGAAGCCTCAGTTTCAGCAGCATCATTGGAGGAAAGGGGAAGGTAGAATGAATACAGATGTCTGGTTTGTGCCTGTTTATGGCCTGTTAGTCAAACAGCCTGCCTGAATTCTGGATTGGGATGATCATGCACTCATTTCCTTAGCCATAGGGTTGGGTTTTCAAATAAAACACAGCACAGTCCAAAGGATAAAAGTAATGACAGTATGTTCAGTGTAAAAAGAATCATCTGTGCAATTTCAATAAACTACTTTTTTGCAATAACAAGGTCAAATGAGCAAGTACCAATTTCCGAACACGCTGGAATAGCTATTTAGATGTTCCTAATCGCGTGAAAGTCGTTGTACTTCTGTTTTTTAAAAAAGAATCCTTTTAAAGTCAACAAGGGTTGATGCCTATTTGTGACATAGCATTGAATATGTTTTGTAGGTAGTGTCTGAGAATGCACTGAGCTTTAATACACTCCCTAGTTTCTCAGATATTAGACTTCCTAAGTAAGATACAGGCAAAATCAATTTTTGGAAATGTCTACATTTGAGACATCCTCTGCACTGATGCACTGAACTATTTTAGTTTATAATGGGCAGCAAAGTTAACTGATGCATTGCTGATTTCCATTTCCTTGCTGTCCCTCAAACTCTACAGCATATTTAACTCTTCTTTCCCCTCGTTCAGTTTTATGCTGGTTTTGACCTCCAGAGGTATAACATTTAGATTTGCGAGAATTTAAAAACAGCTAGAAGCTTGCAACAAATTTTACAGGCAATTCTCTTGGATTTGTGTCAATGGGCATGTTGCATTTGTGGAAGCTAAACATAGCTTGATTCTGTCCATGGGTGACTGATCTGGGTTATATTTTTCTGCTGGCTTCCAATCTACAAGCAGGACTTGAGAGAAAATGTAACAGACTTCAGAAACCTATGTTGAACTTACTAAGCTGTTTATTGACTGACTTAATTTCATCTTGGGAGTTTTGTGGGAGTTTTAGAAGTTGTAAACCACTTTTGACTTGAATTCTGAAAATAAAGATACTTTTTACAAAATGCCTGTTTTTCTTACACTGAATATTTTTGGATTATTGACTTAGAAATAAGTTTGTATTTATGCATCCTCAAGAAATGCCAGATTTGTTTTGTGGCCAAGTGTTGTCACTTTTTTTTAATGTCAATGAACATAGGCAGCCAGTTTCTACAAAAACAAATCTCATTCAGAAGCCTCTGTGTCACCATGCCCTGTCAGAATGATTTGTTTCAAGATTTGTCTGTTGAACTGGACAATCAGAGTTTGATTTTTAATATAAGCCTCCTAGGAGCAGCGAGAAGAGCCAGTAAAACTTGGAAATTTTTTTTTTTTTTAAAAACCCACAAAATTGCAGATGCTGGAAATCTGAAACAAAAACAGATTACTGGAAAAGCTCAGCAGGTCTGTGGAGGGAGATCAGAATTAATGTTTCAGGTCCAGTGACCCTTCCTCAGCACTGTTGGTCAGTAGGAAAATGTTGGTTTAAGGTAGAAGGTAGGGTAGGGGAAGGGGAAAGGACTAAATTATAGTTGGAGATAGAGCCCATAGAGAAGAACAGTTGGATAAAGGAATGGATAACAATCAGCCTCTGAGAATGGTTACTAATGGGGACTATTAGTGGCAACAGTGGGTGGTTAGCATAGCAGGCCATGTCATAACAAGAGGGGATAGGGTCAGGGATGGGGCTGGTGGGGTGGGGGGGTGGTTTGTTGGATTACAGACATGGGAGAAATATCTGCTACTGGTGCAAATTGATCTTGGTTATCTTAAAACAAGCTCTGGTTTGAACCACCACTAGTCATTTCCAACTGTTTCTGCTTTTGAGGGGTGCCCGCGAGCTTGCTCTCCCATTCAGTAAGATCAAGGTTGACTCACCACGGCACCATTTTTTTTCCACATGCTCCCAAAGATGTTGTTTTTCCATATCCAAAGATAACTTTCTTTTTATCTATAAGTCTACCTTTCTGTCTCGAATGTACTCAAAATCTGAGCCCCCAAACCCTCTGAGATTAGAGAATTCCAGGGATTCACTATCCTCAGTAAGGAAATTGCTTCTCTCCATCCAAAATGGCCTATTCCTTATGCTCACACTGTCCCCAGGTTTTAGACAGCCCAAGGGAAATATTCCTGCATTTGTTGTCTGGCTCTGTAGGAATTGTGTAGGTTTCCAGTTGATTGTAGGACCATGGGACGTGCACTCAAACAGATCTTGGGTGCAGATACATGGTTCCTTACGTGGTGTACCAAAGGATGTGAAGATGGCGTGTGGCATGCTTGCCTTCCTGGGTCAGAACATTGAGTACAGGAGTTGGGGTGTCACATTATGGCTGTACAAGATATGTTTGGAGTGCTGACCTCCATTCTGTTTGCCCTGCTTTGGAAGGATATTATTAAACTGGAAAGGATTCAAAAAAGATTTTACAAGGATGTTACTGAAACTGGAAGGCTTGAGTTATTAAAGAGAGGCTGAAACTTTTTTTCCTTCTCCTGCTGTAGCTTCGAAGGCTGAGGGATGTTAATTTTAAGAGGTTCATAAAATTGTGAGGGGAATGAGAGGTCAGCTGAGAATCTCAATTGCTGTGGCATGTGAGGAGGTAATTTAGTCCATTGCATTTATACTGGTTCCATTACACGGTGCCAGTCTCCCCTTTCCCACCCATATACCCCTGCACATAATTTCTACCCAAGTAACCATCCAAATCCCTCTTGAATGTCTCAACTGAACCTGCCTCCACCACAAGATAAATAGCAAAGGTCTTTTCCCCCAGGTTAGAGGAGTCCCAAACTAGACAGGATATGTTTAAAATGTGAGGAGAAAGATTCAAAAGGGAGCTAAAGGACAACTTTTTCTCCCTACGGGTGGTGTGTATATGGAACAAGCTGCCAGAGGCAATGGTAGAGGCAGTTACAGATACAATGAAAGACTTTTGGACAGATAGTTGGACAGGAAAGGTTCAGAAGGATATGGACCAAATGCAGGCGAATGCGATGAGCACAGCTTAGAAAACCCAGTTGGCACAGGAAGTTGGACTGAAGGGTCTGTTCCTGTGTAGAGGGCATAGATTTAAAGGGATGTGCAAAAAAAAAAGCAGGAGTTCTATTGCAAAGAAACTTTTATCATTTGGTGAGTAGGGCCTGGAGTGCACTCACTGCCTGGTAATGTGGTAGAGGCATTCAAGAAGGTACTAGTTGACTGTTTGGATAGAAATGGTTCTGTAGGCATATGAGGTGGCAGAGGAAAAAGGAGGAGACTGACGCTTGGTAATAGAACTTGTGCAGGTATGTTGGTCTGAATGGCCTTTTTACATGGTTTAGCAACTGACATTCTCAGTTGACCTCATTCCTCAGCCCAGCCATGCTAATGCACTTTGAGTTATTTCTAGTTGGTATTAATACAGTTCCACAGGACCCAATACTAGCATCCTTAAAATACTGTAATTGTGGGTCAGGAGCTTTCATTGATATAGCAGCATGAGTGAATGCCCCATTGTATCTGTTAAGAGTGTGATGTGATATTGACCAATGTGGAGAGAAATTGAGGGAATAGCCAGATGTTTGATTAGGTAGGTTTATAAGATTCTGAAAACAAAATACTGCAGATGCTAGAAATCTGAAGAGTACAGACAGCATTTTTGATGTAGGAATTAAAAATTGCCTGAGGGGAAGGAGAAGGGTTTTGGTTTGGGGATCTCAAGTGGATGTTTGAGGCGGACACAGGCATGAAAATCCAAAAATGTCATTGAATGTGGAATGGGCGAGAGGTCAGAATTAGAGGATGTAGATAAGAGTTGTGGGACTGGAGGCGATGATCGCTATTTTAAAATGCCCGTCCTAGTTTCCATATCCCTGCTTGAGATAGGGAAAGACAGAGTCATGAGGGACTTGAAAATTGGGATGAGAGTTTTAAAATCGAGGTGTTTCCTAACCAGGAACCTTTGTAGGTCAGTGAGCTCAGGATGTGGGTGTTCACTTATGTTGGCGTTTCCCTGTTTTTCCATTGTCTCCTCCGTATTCCAGGATGTTGCTTCTTTATCTGCATATGCACAGGATGGCCTGGTTTTGGCCTTTCAGTGTTTGTCTTTGTGCAGTATAAAATTGTGAAAGCCTATTCACTCTATGCTTCAGATAATCTGGGTTGCTTAAAGCTGTTGTGTGAATTATAGGTGTCACTGAATGGAGAACTGTGAACAGTTTCCAAACTGGGAATGTGTGCTGGGTTCTGCCACAGGGCAGGACCCAGAGGGGAGGGCCAAGTCAGTGACCTACAGTGTCTACCATGTGAACACGTTTATCAACTTCTCAGCACTTCCTGTACCTTTGTGAGCTGTATGCTGCCTGACAATCTCCTATTTTCCACATTCCTATTCTGACCAAGAAAGTCCTTCAAAACATAGGATGCTGTTTAAATCCAAACCTGCTATGTAAATTGATGCCGAGCAGACGCCATTACCCAGTTTGCCAACTGTATTTTTCGTACACGCATAAGTTATTCTTTTAAAGTCCTTAAGTTGTGGACATGGAGTATGTGTTCTATAAATCACAGAGGTCTACAGCTGTCAAAATTTTCAAATCCTATTTCCTAACTCTTGGCCCATGGCCTTGCATGCCTCGGCATCACAAACTAACATCTAAAGGCATATTAAACGTTATAAGGGTTTTTGCGTCTTGCAGCCAGTGAGCTCGAGATTCCCAATGCGCTCACAAGTGGGAGGGGAGGGAAAAGAAGTCCTTCCATCCGTTCTAAACCTCTTACCATAAACTTCTGCCAGTGGTCATAAGGGGTCAAAGTTTTATCTACCCTTTGTATGTACTTTATAATTTAATATATATCAATCATGTCCACTCTTGGTCTCCTCTGTTCCAATGAAAACCACCCCAAATCTGTTCAACCTCTCTTTGTAGCAAACCCTCCAGTCTAGGCAATATCCTGGTAAATCTCATCTGCATCCTTGTCAACACAAACACATTCCTCCTGTAGTTGAATACCTTGGGCCCTGGTTTACCTGAACCACATTAGAATAAAGTATCCTCTTCTCATATTGCAAGTTGTAATGGAAGTTTACTTCAGAGGGAATGGTCCAAAACTTATACAGCCCAGTCATAGTCAACAGCACACATTATTGTAGGGTGCTGTGGCTTTGAATGTTCCTGATCAAAGATGGACTTTTGCAGGAAATGGCTGAGTATATTTATAAAAGGAATCATGACGAAGGATATGGATCATGATAACTGTCATAATTTATTTCCTGCTGCCCCATGAAAATGTCTAAACTCTGTAAAACAGGTTTGAATTAGTGAGCATTGGGAAAGGTATGAGCAAATAAGGGGTGGTCACAATGAATTTGGAAATGGCAGGTAAGAACATGGGAATGGGAGGAGGTCAATTAGTCATGAACCTGTTCTATTGACATTCAATGAGATTATGGTTGAATTCCAACCTAACTCGACCCAAATGATTTATTAGCTCAGTCAACATTAATCAGTCTCTGATTTAATAACTGACCTGGTGTCAATGGCTCTGCTTGGAAGAACATTGCATATTTCTGCAACCATTTTTTTTTGGATGTTTCCTAATTTCAATCCTAAAGAGTCTTTTTTTTATTCCCTAGCCTTAGACTTCAAAAGCAATAGAAGTAGTTTCTCTACATCTGCCCTGTATGTTCCTCTTGATATCTTAGAAACTTTATATCACCCTTTCATTGTCTAAATCTAGCACATGCACTCTAAAAATTTATGCAATAAAAGAAAAAAAGCTTTGGATGCCAGAGATGTGAAATAAGAATGAAGCACTGGAGAAACTTAGCAGTATCTGTGGTGGAGGTTGTCTGAAAACGTTTCTATTTAAAATTTCAGCCCTGAAATATTGAAAGGAAAAGGGGGATCATTCACTCAGTTGGCCGCATGGCTGGTCTATAATGCAGAGTGATACCAGCAGTGTGGGTTCAATTCCCACACCAGCTGAGGTTACTGTGAAAGACTCTCTTTCTCAACCTCTCCCCTCACCTGAGATGGGGTGACCCTCAGGTTAGATCATCACCAGTAGTCTCTCTCTAATGAGAGAGCAGCCCTATGGTCTGGAAAGACCATGGCAGAGTTTTAGAAAAGAAAAATTAAAGATGGATGAGTGGGGTAAAGTGTCTTTCATCAATTTTGGAATTTGATTTATTTCAAAATGAGTCGCAGATGGGTCTGAAATGCATTTGCACTGTTACCTGAATCCAAGAAAACACACGATTGCGGTGAAGTGCCTTAGATTGTTAGTGAGAAAAAAAATGTAGGAAAGAGCTCAACATTTAGGCAGAAGGAGAACAGAGTTTAATTCAGGGGAACCAGCTACTTCAGCAAAAAAAAATTCTAGCCTGGGGAGTTTCCAAGCCTCGAGCGTTTATATCAAAGTCTTCACTTTGTCCAAACTGAACGTTTAAGCCTTCAGAATTGTCAAACATTTATATTTGTAAACCTGGACAGGAATCATAAAATTGTACCCATAGACCACAGGGAAGAAACTGAAAGAAGTCATTTAAGTAAAAACTTGAGTTTGGAAAATCATTTATTTGGACTTAATGGATAGAGTTGGGAAGCAGGTTGAAACTTGGTTTGACATTTGTGTTAAGATCTTTCTAAACTGCCTTCCACATCACTTGATTTTTGAATGCCCTTTGTGTAATACAGTTCCTGCACAACATTGCATTATAAAAAATCATGCAATAGAAATCATGGGACCTATAGGAAAAACAGGGTTGGGGCAGACCACCAAAAAATGCCACTCAAAATCACTTGAAAACCTAACACAAAGGACAGCACCGTTTGAATAAATGTTTAATTAACGTCTAATAATAATATTAAAGTAAACTTAGGGGTGGCACGGTGGCTCAGTGGTTAGCACTGCAGCCTCACAGCACCAGGGACCTGGGTTCGATTCCAGCTTCGGGTGACTGTCTGTATGGAGTTTGCACATTCTCCCCGTGTCTGCGTGGGTTTCCTCCGGGTGCTCCGGTTTCCTCCCACAGTCCAAAGATGTGCAGGTTAGGTGGATTGGCCTTGCTAAATTGCCCGTAGTGTTCAGGGGTGTGTGGGTTATAGGGGGATGAGTCTGGGTGGGGTCCTTCAAAGGGCAGTGTGGACTTGTTGGGCTGAAGGGCCTGTTTCCACACTGTAGGGAATCTAATCTAATCTAATATCATACCTCAAAAAATGTCAAGAAAACTTGGGGAGGAGGTTTTGAGGTTGCTGTATTGTTAATACAGGGGCTGAGGGTCATCATCACCATTATCATCATCATCACCATCAGGTGCATTTGTGGTTGCAGGGTTAGGGTGAAAATAATTAATCCAGATGTGGGCGGCTGTTCATTGTGTTCTTACTGTTACTTGAGGGTTGGCTTAATTAGGACAACCAGCTTTTACTGCTTTGGCCTTTTTCTTCTTTCATGAGGAAGATCTTATTCCACAACCTGCTACCCTGCTGTGTTCTGCACAATAATCATTGTCCAATACGAGCTGCGACTGCTTCTCAATTTCCCTCAGGATAGAAGACAAAACAGAAGTAAAAAGCTCTCATGGTGCTGCATCCTGGACTTCATCTCCAGCTTCCACTTTCCCTTCAGCCATAAGTTTTTGTAGATCAGCTGTAGAGAGGTCTTCATAGTGGGACTGAAGCAGCTCTTCAGCATCCTCACTCTCCACATCTTCAAATCCAACTTACTTTGCAAGATCAGTACGTTGCTCTTTGGTTCTTGGGAACTCCTCTGACATTATGAAAAGCATAAAGGTTCTTAAAAGCAGCAAACCAACCACTGCTAGCACTGAAGGCAGGCACATCTGCAGGTTTTTCAGTGATTTCTGTTAAATCTTCACAAATTGATAAGGTTTTCTCTTTTATGGCAAGAAAGTTGGTCCCAGATCACTGTTTCGTTTGATCTTCTATCCACACATTTAGAAACTGCTTCATCCCCTCAAGTTCCTTTGTCCATGACCTCTCAGATTTGCTAGCTCTCAGACTTATTCCAGCAATACAGCTTGCTTTAATCTTCTCTGCATTGTATCTGTTGGTGTGTAAGATAGACTCCTCTATTCTTGTTATGCAAACTATATCACATGATCTCTCACTATATTCAAAACGCTTTATAACATCTATCTTCTCCTCCAGTGTTATAGCTTTTCTTTTACATTCACTACCCGCAATATTATTGCCAAGACACTCCTAGCTAACATTCTTGTCACTTTGTCTTCACATTTTTGTCAGTAACACGGCATAATTTGCAAAAGAAATCCCGAAAATCACGGAGTACTGTATCTCTCACAGAAAACGCTTCATGACAAAGCGTGCGCAACGATCATCTGATGTTAACGATATAAAACCCAAAAGTAAATCAGGAATCAAAACAAAATTGCTGGAAAAGCTCAGCAGGCCTGGCTGCACCAGTGAAGGAAAAAACTGAGTCAACGTTTCAGGTCCAGTGACCCTTCCTCAGAACTGATGGTGGCTGGGAAAATGTTGGTTTATATACAGAAAAAAGGGGAGGGGAGGGGCTAGGGAGTAAATGATAGGATAGAGCCGAAAGAGAGAGATGAGCAGTTGGACAGACAAAGAGTTAATATCGATCAGGCTGGGAGGGTGAATAGTTGTTAATGGGGACTGTTAGTGACTAACAACAGGGGGAGTGTAATGGCAGGCTGTGTGGTAGCAAGGCCTGGTTTGTGGGGTAGGGGCTGGGACATGGGAGAGTTTAGGCCCTAAAATTATTGAACTCGGTATTGAGTCCAGAGGGCTGCAGGGTGCCCAAGCAGTAAATGAGGTGTTGTCCTTCCAGCTTGCATTGAGCTTCGCTAGAACACTGCAGCAAGCCAGAGTCAGAGATGTTGGTTAGGGAGCAGGGTGGTGCATTAAAGTGGCAGGCAACAGGTAGTTCAGGGTCTTTTTTGTGAGCAGAACGTTAATGTTCTGCAAAGTGGCCACTCAGTCTACGCTTCGTTTCCCCAGTGTAGAGGAGGCCACATTGTGAGCAGCGAATGCAGTAGACTAGATTCTGGGAAGTGCAGGTGAAGTGTTGCTTCACCTGGAAGGTATGTTTGGGCCCTTAGATACTGGGGAGGGAGGAGGTAAATGGTCAGGTGTTGCTCCTTTGCCGGTTACAGGGGAAGGTGCCGTAGGGCTGTGGGGGGGTGTTGGGGGTGAGGGACATGTGAACCAGGGTGACCTGAAGGGGACTGTGCCTGTGGATGTTGGACAAGGGAGGGGAGGGGAATATGTGTCTGGTGGTAGCATCTCGCTGGAGGTGGAAGAAATGGCACCTGATTATCTGGATGTGGATGCTGGCGGGATGATAGGTAAGGACAAGGGAACCCTATTGCTGTGGTGGGAGGGAAGAGAAGGGGTGAGGGCGGAAGTCTGGGAGATGGGTTGAACCTGGTTGAGGGCCCTGTTGACCATGGAGCTGGGGAATCTTCGATTGAGGAGGAAGGTGATCATTTCGAAGGCTCCATTATTGAAATTGGCCTCATCCAAACCTATAGAATAGAGATGGAGGAACTGAGAGAATGGGTTGGAGTCTTTTCAGGAAGCAGGGTGTGAGGATACATAGAACAGGTAGCTGTGGGAGTCGTTGGGTTTGTAATGGATATTAGTGGCCAGTCTATCCCCAGAAATGGAAACAGAAATGTCAAGGAAGGGAAGGGAGGAGTCAGAGATAGACCAGTGGAAGTGAGGGCAGGGTGGAAATTGGAGGTGAAATTGATGAAGTTTTCCAATTCCAGACGAGACAGGGAAGCAGCACCGATGATATCATCGATGTATTGGAGAAAGAGTTGTGGGTGGGGTTCGGAATAGGACTGGAACAAGGAATGTTCCACATACCCCACGAAGAGACAGACATAACTAGGGCCCATGCAGATAGCCATGACAACCCCTCTGACCTGAAGAAAATGTGAGGAGCTGAAAGAGAAGTTGTTGAGTGTGAGGACGAGCTTGGCCAAGCGGAGGAGGGTGGTGGTGGGTGAGAATGGTTCAGATCTTTGCTCCTGGAAGATGCAGAGAATCTGAAGACCCTGCCAGTGGGGAATGGCCATGTAAATGGATTGCACATCCATGATAAAGAGGAGGAGGCTGGAACCAGCAAACTGGAAGTTTTGAAACTGGTGTAAGACGTCAGATGAATCACAGATGTATGTGGGTAGGAATTGGACTGGGGGGAGGAAACCGAGTCAAGGTAGGAAGAGATGAGTTCTGTGGGGCAGGAGCAGGCTGAAACAATGGGTCTGCCTGGACAGCCCTGTTTGTGGATTTTTGGGAGGAGGTAGAAGCAAGCTGTGTGGGGCTGGGTGACTATCAGCTTGGAAGTACGGGGGGAAGATCACCAGATGAAATGAAATCTGTAACTGTAGCAGATAGAATGACCTGATGTTTCATGGTGGGTTCATGGTCCAGGGGAAGGTAGGAGGAGGTATCTGAGAGCTGGCACTCAGCCTCTGCACCGTGGAGGTCAGTACACCAGACTACAACAGCACCACCCTAATCAGCAGGCTTAATAATATGTTAGATCTGAGAGCACAGTGTGCAGTCAGTTTGGAGAGAGATAGGTTGGATTTGGTGAGAAGGGCAGAGAAATTGAGGAAACTGATTGATGTTGACACATGCTCTTCTGTGCACCGATAGAACCGGGTTATAGCCAACACAAGTTGGCGTTTTGGAAATAGCATTCCCCTATTTATCAGTTACATTATCACCAATTCCCCGTTGCTGGAAAGCACATTATAACAGAACCAACTGTAAATTTATGTCCTGTTGTTCGAAAAAAATTTGCAGTGTTGTGTGAATATATTTCATTGAATAATCACTAAATTAAAAGAAAACATATGAAGCCAGGTTTCACTCAGGGACCTGACCTGTCCAGTATGACCATGGCCCGTGGTTTGCCTGTATGTGTGTTGTATGTAACATCCTTCGTGTTTTAGCATTAACTTATAAACCCCCCCCCCTCACATTGTTATCAGGAAGAATGGACATTAAACTTAGAAAAAAAAATTCAGAGCACTGACCAAGCGATTGGCCAAACAGTTGGGTTTTAAGAAAGGACTCAAGGGGCCGATCCAAGCTATTGGACTCAAAATCGCTAAAGGTCCAACCAAGAAAGGCTGGGACACAAGAAAACGGAACAACTTCGAGCAGTGCTAGAATAGAACTGCTGCGTATCCTAATGAGCATTGTGTTTAGAGAAGTTGCATTGTTTATTTAAACTAATTTCATAAAGGTAATTTCACCATAGCCCTATTGGACCACAGGGCTGTCTCTGATTAGAGATCACCATACCTCAGGTGAGGGGAAAGGTTGAGAAGGAGAGGTAACCTCAGCCGAGGTGGGAATTGAACCTACTTTGTTGGCATCACTTTGCATCGCAAGCCAGCCATGTAGTCAACTGACCCCATTTACTTTAACATCATAGAGCTGACCCGTATAATGAAAGTAAGACTAAGATAGGAGTTAATGACAACTATCCAGAGGGCTAGAGTAATGTAGAGAAGGATATGAAAAGCATCAACTCTTTTTGCAATGATTAGATTGTGGGATGTCAATGCTTTAAAGAAGACGCACGATAGATTTGTAGGAACAGAGCTGGGTTGAGGGACCTCAGTTCTGCGGGGACTGAAGAAACTTGATTCATTCTTAGAACAGAGATGACTAAGAAGAAACTTATAAAAAATGTTCAAACTCATGAATGACTTTAGTAGAGTAAGCAATAGTAAAAATTCTTTGGCAACAGCAGAGGGCACAGGTTAAAGGCGAATGGCTGAAGAGTCAAAGGTGAAACAGCAAAATATTATTTGTAGAACATGTCAAGGTTGGAAGTACACTGTGCAATTCCCCCCCCCCCACCCCGCCATCCGTGGGGGTTCTGGGTTCAAGTCCCCCTCAAGGCTTAATGGGCATGGAAGATATGTTCATGATGCAACCGAACCTACAAATCCTACCAATGTTCTCCCGTGGTGGAGGGTAAAAGCAGAGACAGTATTAGTTGGTCAGGGCAGTGCAGCAACTGCAGTTCAACAGTCTCCCCCACAGCAAAAGATTCTACTTGTCACAGGCTGTACTCAGTGTGAAACATCCCCTTCACTTTGAGGGAGCTTGCCAGCTAGAGGAAAGAGGAGCAACACACTGCCTAAAGGATGATGGAAGCAGATTCAGCTGCATCTTTCCTCAAGGAATTGGCCACGTAACTGAAGTGAAAAACCTCACAAGGCCAGAAAGACAGGATCATGTAAATAAGCTCTACAGCAGAGCCAGAACAGGATTGTTGGGTGGTATAGCCCCTTACACTGTTGCATACTATGACTGGAATTACGGAGGACCTAGTACACATACATTGTGCTGTGGATTCCTGCATAAGTAACGGGACACAAACAAAGCATAGAGAATAGGATCTATGTTTGTGTGTGTGCGTGTGTGAGAGTGGTGTGCATGTGTGTGCATGTGTGTGTGTTTTGTGCACGTGCGCACGTGAGTGTGTGTTAGTGTGCATGTGTCTGTGTGTGTGTGTCTGTACACACACAATATCTAGAGAGAGAGAATTTAAGTGACCTGATGTAACCTATGCTGCGATTTTAAAAAAAGATAGAAAGATACTCTGTGTGCCTTTTAAATAATTTTGTTTCAAAATTTGTTCCCTAGCATCAGAATGATATTTTCTTTTCTCTCTGACTGTGACACTTTCTTTTGTTATAGGAACTATTCTTTTGCAAAGCAGTGACCCACTCTGAAATCTGACCATATTACTTCCCTGCGTGGTCTTCTATTGATAGTTCTGGATTGTTTTTATTCTCAATGCTTTTCAGGACAGAGAATGAATAGATTTGGATATTGAACCAAGCTGGGGTTTATCATTCCAAAACATTATTGTTGTTTTAATAAAATTCCCAAATCGCTTCAGCATTCTGTGATATCTAAGTCATTAACTAGTCACAATTGTGATTATGGAGCTATGATGGGTTTAGATAATAATTTTACCTGCTGTCCAGATTAAAAGCACAATATTCAGTATGAGAAAAACATAAATAGTTTCTTCACCTAAAAGGTGAAACTTTGAAATTTTCTTTACCAGAGATGGTGGTGGGTCAGTTATTTGATTCATGATGGAAATGAACAGATTTCTGAACACAGATGATATTCGGATGGGTGGGGCAGGAAATAGCATGGAGGTAGGTGAACAGTCATGATCTGTTTTGAATGGTAATGTAGTCTTGATGGGCTGAATGGCCTTTTGCTGCTCTCTTTGTCTTATATTTCTACCCACTAAAAATCACTAGCTCGACTTTAGCTGCATCTTTGTATCTAATTCTGGGCGTGTCAAACAACAGAGCAAAAATGTCAAGGTCTTTCTGAGGATACAGTGGAGATTTACTGAATCAGTCCCGGGGATGAGGGACCTGAGTTACTGGAGAGATTGGGGCTGTTTTCCTTGGAGCTGAAAAGGTGAAAGGAATATTTATTGCAGGTTTTCAAAATGATGAGCGTTTTTGATATTTGTGTCACTGACCACACCTATAACACATAGTTTACGTTAATTGAGATTTGACCAAATGGGGAGAAAGGGGAGAAATGTTTTGATGCAATTAGCTATAAGCTGAGATACTCTGTCAGAAGCAGTGGAAGAATAAACGTCAAAATGTAATCGGGTAAATACTTGAAGAGGAAGATTTTGAGGGATACTGGGAAAGAGCACATAATGGGAATCACTTTTACTCGAGTCCAGTTCTGCTCGCCCAGTTATAAGAAGTATATTATTAAGCTGGAGAGAGCTCAGATAAGATTTACCAGGGTGTTAGGTAACAAGGTGTAGATCTGGATGAACACAGCAGGCCAAGCAGCATCTCAAGAGCACAAAAGCTGACGTTTCAGACCTAGACCCTTCTTCAGAAACAAATGGATATTACCAGGATGTTGGTTGGTCTGGAAGGTTTGAGTTATAAAGAAAGTCTGAATAGGCTGGAAGTTTTTTTCACTGGAATGTAGGCGGTTGAGAGATGATGTTATAGAAGTTTATGAAATCA
This sequence comes from Stegostoma tigrinum, assembly GCF_030684315.1. Lineage (NCBI taxonomy): Eukaryota > Metazoa > Chordata > Chondrichthyes > Orectolobiformes > Stegostomatidae > Stegostoma > Stegostoma tigrinum. The sequence continues at coordinate 42,994,690 of NC_081377.1, read as the reverse complement.
TAGGGGTATATATGGGGTTAATGGTAGTTGTCCTTTCCCTAGGATGGGAATTTCAAGACTGCGAGCACATTTTTAAGGTGAGAGGAGAGAGATATAAAAAAATACTTTTTTTACACAGAGGATGGTTTGCGTGGTGGATGTGGGTATACTTACAATGTTCAAATGTCTTTTGGGGAAGTACATGAATAGGGAAGATATGGAGGGATAAGGGCTGGGAGCAGGCAAGTGTGACTAGTTTAGTTTGGGATTATGTTTGGCACGGACTCGTTGGACCGAAGGGCCTGTTTCTGTGCTATATGACTCTGAAGAAACTCAACAGGTCTAGCTGTGCCTGTAGAGTGAGGAACACAGTTACATTTTCAAATCTGATGTGACTCTTCTTTCGGTTCTTCATGTGCTATGAATAAGACTCATATCGGACTTGAAACATTAGCTCTGTGTCTCTCTCCACAGTTAATGCCAGACCTGTTGAGATTCTCCAATATTCTCTGCTTTTGTTTCAGATCTCCAGTATTTTTCTTCAATCAGGAATCAGGCTTTTGGTCGCTCTTTCATTGTGGGCTGAATGACCTCATTTCATAATAGATGTTAATGCTTTCCCTGGGCAGAAGTCAGGAACACCAACATATCCAACTTATTTCCCTTTCGTTGTTGGGATGGCAAAGTGAACAGCCTGAAACGCTGCTGTTCCTCATATCTGCTCCCAAATGGACTGATTTAGTTGCTTCAACATGGAGGAGTCACTGGGTCATTCCTGTTGCAACACCAAATACACAACCTCCCCACTTGTGAACCATGGGTAAAGCCACTACCATGTCCTCTCTGTCCAATGAGAGAGCCGCTCCATGGTCCTGTGGGACAGTGGAGACATTATCTTTTAGACAGTTTTCATCCTCAGTCAAATCCTGGAATTACCTCCCTTGTGTCACTGTGTGGGTATCCCAAATCACATGGACTGCAGCAGCTTGAGAAGCCAACTCACCAGCACCTTCTCAAGGGACAATTAAGGATGGACAGTCAATCCAGGCCCGACCAGCAACACACAAATCCCATGTGCAAATGAGACATAGGAGGAGAAGCAGGCCATTCAGCCTATTGTCCCTGCTATACCATGCAATGAGATCATGCTGACCTGATGGCACTCAGTTCAGCTTTCCTGCCTTTTCCACAGAATCCTTGATTCCCTTACTGATTAGAAAGCTATCTCCTTCAGCCTTGAATATACTTATTGACCAAGCTTGGGCAGTCCACTGTGGTAAAGAATTCTACAGATTCACTACCCTGTGAAAAGAAATTCCACCTTAGCTCTGTTTTATATAAAGAATCAGGAAGGATGGGCAGACTGGGTCACTTGAAGACTGAAGGTGATGTAAGATACATCTTTAAAATGTTATAAGGTTTTGACAGAGCGGGAGTGCTTCAGCTGATAGGAAAGTGTGCAACTGAAGGCCAGAAATATGTGATAATTAACCAGACATTTGTTCGGAAAATAAACCAGAGGCTGGGGAAAATGGGGAGCGTGACGCCACAAGACAGGTTGAGGCGAATAGTAGTAAAAGTAAAATAACCAATTCCTACACTCATGTTAGAGAGAGAGGCAAACACAACTGGAGGGCTGTTTAACCGGAGGGTCACTATGGGCTCAGGCAACAGGTAGAGGATGAGAAGGATGCCCTTCATGGTAACATCAGCTGGTGCAGGAAATGAACCCACATCATTGGCATCGCTCTGCATTGGAAATCAGCCGCCCACGCTACTTGTGGAGAATGATAAGGATGCATGAAAGTGTACTGTGGATAAACGCATGAAGGAGAAGCAACAGACAGATATAGTCATCGACATAAGTAAGGCAACATGAGAAGTGTCTCAAATGGACTGAGAGCACCGACCCTGGATAGATCTGGCTGTATTTCTGAGCAATGTATCCTGTGTATTTCCATGCAATAAGTGGAAAGAATAGCTGGAAAATTCCTTCCAAGTGAATGAAAGAAAATCACCAGGCAGGTCTCTATGAACATGTAATTTCTCTAGCTGTCTATAAACCATCATGCTAAAACTAATATTTTTGTGCATTGTTCCGGTGCCTGGGAGTCTGGCTGAAGAGACTGACATTGTAAATTTTGAAGCAGCCACTAAACATTGACTGTGAATCGACAGATTAAGTGCAATTTCAATCTGCCTGATTTGCTTAGGTCAGTTGAAAGTTACAGGTTGAACAAAATCTATTGGAACATGCTCAGGAATGAGTAGAAATGTGCTGGAGTTGGTGTGATGTATTGAATTGGGCCAGGTTCCAGCAGGGAAACATTGTGCTGATATAGCAAGGACACAGATACTGTGACTGCATTGTCCATTGGGCAGCTGGAGATAAACCTTATCAAAGAGATGCAGCACTGAAAGAAATGAGAGTTTTTGACAAACAGCCTCCTCCTACAAGAAAAGTTACAGGGATAATTGTCACGCCTGATTGTAACATGCGTTAACAGGCCCAGGCAGCATGCTGAGAAGGGAGTCAGCTCTACTGATTTCTGCCTACCTCCCCCTTCTCTCTCTCTCTCTCCCTGCCATCTTCTTCTGTCTCCCCGGCATCTTGTTCTGTCCCTTACCTGACACTTACCTGTCAAATGAGCTGTATCACATAAATTTAATTTGAGAATTAATAATCAGGAGAATTGATAAGAGGACAAGTTTTAAAAAGACATGATGAGCATGAAAATTCACTTACCCACATACAAAGCTGTTAACTGTACAACGGCCTGAATGGGACCAGGGAATGAAAAAAAATAAGCAACTAAATTTATTGTTGACCCCTTTCCTGTTGGAAGGGCCAGTTTTTCATAAACGAGCCTATAGCACAGAAAGAGGCCATTTCAGCCCATTGAGTCTCTACCAACCCTCCAAGGATCATTCCACCCATACACACCACAGGATAATTCAGCATGGCCAGTCCACCCAACCTGCACATCTTTGGACTGTGGGAAGAAATCAGAGCGCCCAGAGGAAACCCACACAGGCTCGACTGTGTGCAAACTCCAAATAGTCACCCAAGGCTGGAATCAAACCCGTGTCCCTAGCTCTGTGAGGCAGCAGTGTGAGTCACTGTGATGCTCTACATTGTTTGCTGAAACCTGTCTGGCTGTTCAGAGAATTGCACACTGCCTATGTATTGTATTTGACCTCATACCTGACATCTCCTTGCTGCCTCCAGTTGACCCATGCTTATATGTACAAACTGTTAGCAACAGAGACAACAGAAAAACAACATGAATGTTGGAACAATAGTTTGGGATAGATAGGCACATAGTCAAAAGTCTATAGCTGGGCTGTAAAATAATTCCCCAACACTGAGGAAAATTCTCAGGTAGAAACACAAAGTTACCATTGGAACGTTTGACCAACTGCACTTCTGGAAGACTTGTTGTTGCATACGTATTTAAGGGGTGTTTATGACCAAGCAATAACATTCCTAGACCAATAATTTGGAGGCCCAATCTAATGTTCTTGGCACATGGGTTCAAATCCCAAAACACGAACTGGAGAAATTTATGTTTTAGTTAATAAATCTGGAATATAAACTGAATCTCAATAATAACGATCATGTTAACAATAATTGGAATAGAAGGAAGCATCATCCCAATGCCATTTTCCACTTCTCTCTCTATACCCCTTAAAGTGAGAAATCTATAGATTTCTACCTTGAATGTGCTCAACAACTGAGCTTTCACAGCTCTCTGAGGTGGAGAATTCCAAAAATTTGCAACCATCTGAGGGAAGAAATTCCTCCCCATCTCCATCCAGTCAGCCTGAGATTGTATCCTCCAGTTCTGGAGTCACCAGCCAGGGGAAACACCCCTTCTATATCTGACTGACATCTGCTTCTCTAATGCCCTCTCAGGGAAGGGTATAACCACCCTATCTGGCCTCAACCTGACTCCAGACCGACAGCAAGGGGATTGACTCTTAAATGTGCTCACAATGTCCTAGCAAGACAATTCAGCTCAAGGACAGTTGGCAACAAATGCTGGAGTAGATGACAATACCCACATCCCATTGAAAGAAGTGTTGCCACTAATCCCCTCAGTGTACTCAGATGTAGTTCTAAGGTATGAATGGAGAATGATACCTTGTACCTAGCGAGTTTTGAGAAAATTTGTAGCTCAGGTTGAGGTTCTGGATGTGAGTTTGCTCGCTGAGCTGGAAGGTTCGGTTTCAGACATTTCGTCACCATTCTAGGTGACATCATCAGTGAGCCTCCGGTGAAGCGCTGGTGTGATGTCCTGCTTTCTATTTATCTGTTTAGGTTTCCTTGGGTTGGTGATGTCATTTCCTGTATTTTTTCTCAGAGGATGACCGCCAGACTACTCAGGCCTCTTGGCATCATGGTAGCCCACAAACCCACCAACACACTAAAACAGCAGCTAATGAACTTAAAAGACCCTATACAGACAACAAGCAAAACGAATATCATTTACAAAATACCTTGCAAGAACTGTGACAAACACTACATTAGACAAACTGGCAGAAAGCTAGCCACCAGGATACACGAACATCAACTAGCCACAAAACGACACGACCCACTATCACTAGTCTCCTTACATACAGATGAGGAAGGACACCACTTTGATTGGGACAACACGTCCATCCTAGGACAAACCAAACAGAGACTCGCACGAGAATTCCTAGAAGCATGGCATTCCAACCGGAACTCCATCAACAAACACATTGATTTGGAGCCCATCTACCATCCTCTGAGAAAAAGAACAGGAAATGACATCACCAACCCAAGGAAACCTAAACCGATAAATAGAAAGCGGGACATAACACCAGCGCTTCGTCGGAGTCTCACTGATGATGTTACCTAGAATGGTGACAAAACATCTGAAACCGAACCTTCCAGCTCAGCGAGCAAACTCACATCCCTACCTTGTACCTGTTATATAATTGTTTTTAAACTCATTCACAGGATGTGGGTGTCACTGGGTAGGCCAGCATTTATCACCCATCCTTCATTGCCCACAGGACGGCTATAGGGTGACAGCATTTCTGTGGGCAATGAAACACATTTCAGTCAGATCATATAATGACAATAGTTTCCTTCTCTTAAGGACATTAGTGAACCAGGTGGGTTTTACCCCAACAATTGGCAACAACTTCAGAGTCATTATCAGACTCTTAATTCCAGATGTTTATTATTAAATAAATAAACTTGGGGCGGTATGGTGGCTCAGTAGTTAGCACTGCAGCCTCACAGCGGCAGGGACCTGGGTTCAATTCCAGCCTCAGGCAACTGTCTGTGTGGAGATTGCACATTCTCCCCGTGTCTGCGTGGGTTTGCTCCGGGTGCTCCGGTTTCCCCCCACAGTCCAAAAATGTGCAGGTTAGGTGGATTAGCCATACTAAATTATCTGTAGTGTTCAGGGATGTGTAGATTAGGTGGTTTATAGTGGGATGGGTCTGAGTGGGATGCTCTGAGGGTCAGCATGGACTTGTTGGGCTGAAGGGCCTGTTTCCACACTGTAGAGGTTCTATGATCTAAATTCAAGTTCCACCATGAACAGGATTTGAACCTTGACTCCCCATTACCTGAGGATCTGAATTAATAACCTAGTGATGAAAGTAGTCTGAAATTCGAAGGATTGTAACCTGAGGAAAGGATAGTGGAGAATCTGGTAGGTGTGTGAGCATGTCGATTGTAGGCAGACAGGTGGTAGATGAAGTTCCATGAGGAGAACTGTGAAATGACTCATTTTGAGAGGAGGAATATGATGCGATGATACAAAATAAGGGGTACAGTCTAAAGGAGGTACAGGAGCAGAGGCACCTGGGTGCATAAGTATACAAGACATTAAAGGAGGCAGGACAGGTAGAGAGGTCAGCTAATGCAACACACAAATCCAAGGACATTATGCTGAATTTGCATAAGGCACTTGTTAGACCTCAACTGGAGTCTTGTGTTCAGTTTTACGTGTCGCACTTCAGAAAGAATATGAATCCATTGGAGAGAGAGCAGATGAGGCTGAGAAGAATGGTTCCAGGGATGAGACACTTCAATAATGAGGACAGATTGGGATATCTTTCTTGGGGAGAAGAAAGCTAAGAGGGGATTCGATAGAAAATTTCCTAAGGATGAGATGTCGGGACAGAATGAATCAGAAGAACACGTTCCCACTTGTAAAAGGATCCTTAGTGTGAATGATTTTGCAAAAGAAGCAAAGGTGAGATGAGAAAACAGCGAGTAGTTAGAGAACGGAATGCACTGCTTGGAAGTGAGGTGGAGGCAGGTTCGGTTGAGATATTCATGAGGGTGTTGGATGATTGTTTGTATAGAGACAAATTACAAAGTTACGGGGAAAAGGCAAGAGAATTGGCCACTGAGCCATAATGCCTGGAGAGCCAGTATCGCCACAACGGACCAAATGGCTGCCTTGTGCACTGTAACAATTCTGTGACTGTGGGACTGGACTGACTGCAGTGTGTGCAGTGGAGGGACTGGGTGGCATGGGACCTATAATTCCCAAAGCTCACTACCATCTGAATCGATTATAGACCTACTGATATGAATTTGTTGCTGTGGTTTGCCAACTCCACTCTCGGTGTTTCATGTGATCGCTCTGTTGGGCGAAGGAGCACCAGGCGAGCACTGGTACTTGATCATTTTGGAATTCTTCTGTTTCTAACCACAATGAGCAAGGCTCACCAGCCACTGGCTACCCTTCAGTTTCCTGAGTGCCATAACAAATCTCTCCATTCACCTGCACCAACCAGGAGTTAGAATTCCTTCAGTTCTCTGCTTGGTCCTCCCCTTGACTTGAGTCCCAAATGTAAAACTAGAAGCATTCCCAGCAGCTTCTTTCTAGAACTGATTGTTCAAAGTGAGTGATATCTTACTCAGGGGATAACCAATAAGTTTCCACTTGGGGGAATCATCAAACCTTAGCTAACCATTTGTTAAATTATCTACCCACAGAACCCAGGATAAGAGGTCAGTAATTTAGGATTGAGGTACGAGAAATTTCTTCACTCAGACAGAGGATAGTGAGTCTTTGGAATTGTCTAGCCCAGAGAGCTTGAATGTTCCAGCTTTGAATGAAAAGTAGGCAGCGACAGTCAGATCTGTGGTCTATTGGGAAAGCAATGGGAATACAGAGTGGATGGATAAGTAGAGTTAAAGACCATGATTAGGAGCAGATTTGATGGGCTGAATGGCCTATTCCTTCACTTACTTCTTAACATCTTAGAATCTGAGGGCTGGGGAATGAAGGGAAAAAGAGAGAGAGGAGAAAAATGCAATTGAGGTTGAAGAAAATCCTGCTTTTATTAAACAGTGGAGGGAGGAGTAGCTTGCAGGGAGAAAACAGTTCACTTCTGACCCTGTTTCTTAGTTCAATGGCCGCTACTTTTATTTGGAAATATTGACTTGCCTTTCACAAGAGATAACAATGGTTACAAGCACAAATTCCAATTATGAGCGACAAACTTGAAACTTGGCAAGTGAGTAGTTTATAAATGTTATTATCTGTTAGCAGCAGGATGTTTGTTACTTTTGAAAAGCAGGCATAAATCCTGTAGTGAGTTTATGTTTTGGTATCAGGGTATTCAGCGCAGCATAGATATTTCATCAGAGTTTGTAGGCTCCATTAATTCTCATACTGTCCTTTTGAAGGCGAAAGCAAAGTGGAAGTCAGCCTGTAATATAATCTGAACAGGGAGTGATAGTCTATCTTTTAACCATGCAACACTTTGCATCATAGTGATTAATGAGAACATTGCTCTGCAAAATTAACTGAGATTAACAGTAACACAAGAGAAGGCTGAAATCTCCAAGGACACTGACTAGAACAGTTTCATAATAAAGCTTTTTAATTTTGATCTGGTCTCTCCCCATCATGTGTCAGCTACTATCTCTCCGATACTGGCCTGGAATGTATAGGGTCTTTATTTTTCTGTGACTGCCCATGAGTTCATGAGTTTGAGCAAGTGCAGATTCAGGGAGAAGTTTTGAAGTTACCCTTCGTTACTCTCTGCTCCAGCACAGGCTCCACTATGGACCTGGTTGAGCCAGAAATTGGGGCTGGTGGGGATTGGTTGGGAAGGGAGGGTGGGTGCGGGTTGGAATCAGGTAGCAAAACCTCCTCTTTCCACTTTCACGTCTCTATTAAAAATCCTGTAACAAGTTCCACCTCATTCAATCAAGGGTAACTAGGTCTTTAATGATGATGTGAATATTGACCATTGCTGAAGAGCCAATCCTATACCAAAAATAAGCTGTGAAGTGTTTTATATCACAATTTTTAAAAGTATAATTTTTAAAATAAAAGTCATGATACTTCAATGTCCACTGATGTCATTTGTGTATGTCCTGATCTGTGTTTTGTTTTACTTACAGCAGAAATTATTTGATTTCTTTTCATTTGCTGATTGGCTGTTTGTGAGAATTCTTCAGTATGATTAGCTAATTGGATAGCTTCCTGACGTCACTGTTTTTACACTCCACTAGAGAACGTCGCAATGCACTGCAAAGCAGCATTGGTAAAGTTCTCATTGTGTCTTTAAGGCAACTGGTAACACACTGCTGCCTGCAAAATCCAGTCCATTCATCATGTAGTTCCTACCCTTCAATACTATCTCCCAAAATACTTTTCATACAAAATGCATTTCAGTTTCTTAGAAGGCGCTGACCTCATTCGAACCCCTAAAGGGGTTGAGAAAGTTGATTCAGGAAAGATGTTTCCCAAGCCGACGTGGGCGGGATCTAGAACCAAGGGACTGAGTCTCGGAGTAAGAACAGATCACTCAAGACTGAAATGACAAGGAATTTCTTCATTCAGAAAGCTGTGGACCTTCAGCATTCTCACCCCCAGAGGTGTGTGGAGCTCAGTTGCTGCATGTGTTCGTGACTGACATTATTAAATTAGTACCTTTTTAAAGCATCAAGGGATACAAAATATTGAATATCTTTGAGAAGAAGTCAGATGTATATCTTAGGTATAAAGGGGTCAAAGGATATGTGGGAGAAAGCGGGAACAGGGGACTGGGTTGGATGATCAGCCATGATCGCACTAAATAGTGTAGGCTGGAAGGGCCAAATGGCCTACTCCCGCTCCTATTTCTATGTTTCAATGTTTCTCTACAGGGATATTGCAGAAAATTTAATTAGATGATCACGCGTGATTTTCTTGATTCGTACAGCATGCCCGAAGGACTGAATGGCCTCCTCCTGTTTACATTTCTTATGTTTGTATACACTCTGAAAAGACCTTGTATATCACTTAAGTTCAAGAGGAATTAAAGATGAGCGAAGAATGGCCTTGCCATCAATGCACACATCCTTTGAATGTATGTAAGTGAATTTTCCCGGAAGTGTGTTTCCCATGAGTTAGGTCTAAGTGCAATGATTTGCAATGTCTCCAAATCATGACCATCCATTGAACGGTTAAACTGTACAGAGCCTGAAGTGATAATGAATCATGGTATGATAATGCCCATATAAGGAATGCAACACTAAATCTAATAGACAAAGGAATAGACCAGTAAATACCCGTGTAAAGAAATAACATGTCTAGGAAATGTACTGATTCTGTAAAGTACTCTAATATCTTTGGCAAGGTCCTATTGACCCAGTCTGGACTTGTGATGCCAGCTATATGACTGGCTGAGTTGATGGGTTGTGAGCTCTCGACAATAAGGCCGTAAGAAATAGGAACGGGGTAGCCCATTCGGCTCCTTGAGCCTGCTCCGCTATTCGATTGGATCATGGTTGATCCGATATTCCTCACTTCCACATTCTTGCTCTTTCTGTTTTCTGAGTTTGGATTGATTGCCTTAGGTTCAGGGCACATGCTCTCCTGTTGTACACGTGTCTACAATTAATCTTCCACATTTCTGCCTGAGGAGCAGGTTAAGCTGAAAAGGGAGGGATCACCTACTCACCTCAGAAATATTCTACAGCTGTCTGCAAGACTGTACTTAAAACATTGCCAACGCTGAATCTAACACCTCATACAAGATGTAACTAGGGCTGAAATAGGGTCTCATGTCAACTGGCAGTAAGCAGTCAAACTCCAAAGTAATTTTTGTGTTAAATATCAGCCTGCTAGGTTTAAATGTCAGTTGCTAATTATTTTCTCTCTGGTTCAGGCCTGAGATCGAAATTTGACAGTCAACTGATCCTGTTGTACCACCACACGAACAATGACCTAACCAATCAGCAGCCAATCAGCCAACCAATCAGCAGCCAATCAGCCAACCAATCAGCATGCTAATTGTATCATATTTAACAGCTTGGTGATAAAAACAACATGGAGGTGAAAATGGATTCTTTCTCCCTATTGCTGCGTAGAAGTCTCATAGAAACCCCACATCGTGGAAGCAGGCCATTCAGCCCGTCAAATCCATACTGACCCTTGAAAGAGCATTCCAACCCTGTAATCCTGGCTAATCCACCTAGCCTGCACATATTTAGACCATGAGATGAAACCTAAGCTCCTGGAGGAAACCCACGCAAATATGCAAGAACGTACAAACTCCACATAGACAGTCATCCAAGGGTAGAATCAAACCTGGGTACCTGATGCTGCGAGATAGCAGCACTAAGCACCTTAATTATTCTTCAGCTGTTGCTGAAGTATCAAATTCAAATACCAAAGAAGAACACTCCAACATTCATAATTTTTAGTCTGCTTATTGAAAGAAAATGGAACAAGATTACACCAATCTTAATTTAGTTTCTGGATTCCGGTTTTACCACTCAGCAACTTAACAGTCGAGATTGTAATTGGAAATGCTGACAATGGGAACTGTTTAGTACAGCTCAATAAAAAAAACATCTGCTCTGTAATGATTTCTTACCAAGGTTAAGTGCTGCAATGAGTTACTCTGTGTCATAAAGCTGTTCCTTTGCTGATAATACTGGTGATAGCTGCTGGCCACCAGTGTTGCGAGTTCCGATCATGTGGAACAGGTTCGAGAGCCAAACTTCCTTCTGTTAGTGCATGTTTCCAATTTCTTTGCTAACGTTCCAGGCGCCAACAGAGGTGTCAGCCCCACCTCAATGGGTAGCACACTCACCTCCTTCCCAGAATGTGTGTGTCAAGACGCACTCCAACATTCCTTGCCATATGGAGGGAAGGTCTTACGAGGAAAGGCTGAGTGACTTGAGGCTGTTTTCATCAGAGAGATGAAGGTTGAGAGGTGACTTAATTGAAACATATAAAATAATCAGAGGGTTAGATAGGGTGGATAGGGAGAGCCTTTTTCCTAGGATGGTGACAGTGAGCACGAGGGGGCATAGCTTTAAATTGAGGGGTGAAAGATATAGGACAAATGTCAGAGGTAGTTTCTTTACTCAGAGAGTAGTAAGGGAATGGAACGCTTTGCCTGCAACGGTAGTAGATTCGCCAACTTTAGGTACATTTAGGTCATCATTGGCTAAGCATATGGACGTACATGGAATAGTGTAGGTTAGATGGGCTTCAGATCAGTATTACAGGTCGGCACAACATTGAGGGCCGAAGAGCCTGTACTGTGCTGTAATGTTCTATGTTCTATTAAAACTCTGGGATGAAACATCTATTTGAGTACTCAGGGAATGCTGCATTGTCACAGTTCCCATTTCTTGGTCTTACATCTCCTTTCTGACAGATGTAAATATTTCAGGTCTATTATTTCTAAGAACAGTGATGGAGATGTTCTGGTCAACTGTGAAACTGCAAGAGCAGATTAGTTAGTCATTATGATATTGCTGTTTGTGAGAGCTGGCTCTGCATATATTGGCTGTTATGTTTCCTGTATTACTATGCCAGAAAACACTTTCTTGGCTATAAAATACTTTGCAATGCCTTGAGGTTGTGTAAGGAAATATATAAATGCTGTAGAATTAGAATTAGCTTTATTGTCACGTGTATGCAAATTAGTACAGTGAGAATTTTATAAGTCTCCATCTTAGTTACGAAGCTCCTAGGTACAACTTCTTTGGTTGCAAGATCTTAGAAAATAGACAAATAAAAAGTCCGGCATTGCAGAAATAAATGTTCAGAACAGCGGTGTTCCAACCCAGACCACACTGGCACCTAGCCTGCATTCCACAGCAAACCTCGACTCCAGACCATGCTATGTTTCATCCGAAGGTTCATGAGGTTGGAGAGCACTCTAGAATTACCTCGAATTACCTAGAATTACAGTCTCTCCCTCCAACTCCATTTGATTTAGTCCCTTCCTGCTCTCCCTCTCTCACTTTGATGGTTTATATCGCTCTGAATGGGCTTTGATGTGATTTGCATGTCTAATTGCTCCATGGGTGATTTGCTAGTCTGCTTGGTAGTTAAAAAAACAGGAAAAAGAAGGCATGGTGATTTGGTGATAATGGGAACTGCAGATGCTGGAGAATCCAAGATAATAAAATGTGAGGCTGGATGAACACAGCAGGCCCAGCAGCATCTCAGGAGCACAAAAGCTGACGTTTCGGGCCTGGACCCTTCATCAGAGAGGGGGATGGGGAGAGGGAACTGGAATAAATAGGGAGAGAGGGGGAGGCGGACCGAAGATGGAGAGTAAAGAAGATAGGTGGAGAGGAGAGTATAGGTGGGGAGGTAGGGAGGGGATAGGTCAGTCCAGGGAAGACGGACAGGTCAAGGAGGTGGGATGAGGTTAGTAGGTAGGAGGTGGAGGTGCGGCTTGGGGTGGGAGGAAGGGATGGGTGAGAGGAAGAACAGGTTAGGGAGGCAGAGACAGATTGGACTGGTTTTGGGATGCAGTGAGGGGAGGGGAAGAGCTGGGCTGGTTGTGTGGTGCAGTGGGGGGAGGGGACGAACTGGGCTGGTTTTGGGATGCGGTGGGGGAAGGGGAGATTTTGAAGCTGGTGAAGTCCACATTGATACCATTGGGCTGCAGGATTCCCAAGCGGAATATGAGTTGCTGTTCCTGCAACCTTCGGGTGGCATCATTGTGGCACTGCAGGAGGCCATCTGCCAATGTGGTAAACTGCATCCATTGTACCCGGCGTGGCTTCCTCTACATTGGGGAAACCAAGCGGAGGCTTGGGGACCGCTTTGCAGAACACCTCCGCTCGGTTCGCAATAAACAACTGCACCTCCCAGTCGCAAACCATTTCCACTCCCCGTCCCATTCTTTAGATGACATGTCCATCATGGGCCTCCTGCAGTGCCACAATGATGCCACCCAAAGGTTGCAGGAACAGCAACTCATATTCCGCTTGGGAACCCTGCAGCCCAATGGTATCAATGTGGACTTCACCAGTTTCAAAATCTCCCCTTCCCCTACTGTATTCCTAAACCAGCCCAGTTTGTCCCCTCCCCCCACTGCACCACACAACCAGCCCAGCTCTTCCCCTCCACCCACTGCATCCCAAAACCAGTCCAACCTGTCCCTGCCTCCCTAACCGGTTCTTCCTCTCACCCATCCCTTCCTCCCACCCCAAGCCGCACCCCCAGCTACCTACTAACCTCATCCCACCTCCTTGACCTGTCCGTCTTCACTGGGCTGACCTATCCCCTCCCTACCTCCCCACCTCTACTCTCCTCTCCACCTATCTTCTTTTCTCTCCATCTTCGGTCCGCCTCCCCCTCTCTCCCTATTTATTCCAGTTCCCTCCCCCCATCCCCCTCTCTGATGAAGGGTCTAGGCCCGAAACGTCAGCTTTTGTGCTCCTGAGATGCTGCTGGGCCTGCTGTGTTCATGGTGATTTGGTGATAGGAGTTGCTGTTCAATTGTGTGTAACAATACCTCCGCATATTCATGATAAAAATATAAAGTCAGATCCAATGGAGAAACAAAACAAAAGCCAGACCCAGGAGGAGCTGATGGACTGTGCATGCGTTGGTTTTGGGCAATTGCACCCTCTTTTTAGTTATTTGACAAACTTGCTGTTGTGCTTGTGGCTGTACTTCAGACAGATCCTCCTGATAGAACAAATAACAAAGAACAAAGAAAATTTCAGCACAGACACAGGCCTTTCGGCCCTCCAAGCCTGCACCGATATGCTGCCCGTCACAAATAAAACACCCTGCCCTTCCGGGGACTGTAACCCTCTATTCCCGGTTTATTCACGTATCTTTCAAGTCTCCCTTTAAAAGTCACTAAAGTATCTGCTTCCACTACCTCCCCTGGCAGTGATTTCCAGGCACCCACCACCCTCTGTGTAAAAACTTGCCCCTCGCACCTTAAACCTATGGCCCCTGGCAGCTGACTCTTCCACCCTGAGATAAATCTTCTGACTGCCCATTCTGTCTACGCCCTTCGTAATCTTGTAGACCTCTATCAGGTCGCCCCTCAACCTCTGTCATTCCAGTGAGAACAACCTAAGTTTCTCCAACCTCTCCTCAGAGCTAATGCTCTCCATACTAGGCAACATCCTGGTAAATCCTTTCTGTACCCTCTCCAAAGCCACCACATCCTTCTGGTAGTGTGGTGACCAGAAGTGAGCACAACATTCCAAATGAGGCCTAACTAAGGTTCTATAAAGCTGCAACATTACCTGCCAATTTTTAAACGCAGTGCCTTGGCCGATGAAGACAAGCATGCCATATGCCTCGTTGATGACCTTCTCCACCTGTGTTGCCACTTTCAGTGACCTATGTACCTGTGCACCCAGAATCCTTTGTTATCATTGTACGATAAAGCTACCATTCCAGGCCTAAATGGCTGATGACGTTCAACGTAAGCAAATGTGAGTTTTTGCACATTGGAAAAAAGAATACAGGCATGGACTATTTTCTAAACAGTGAGAAAATTCGTAAAGCAGAAATACAAAGGGATCTGGGAGTGTTGGTCCAGGATTCTCTCAAGGTTAACTTGCAGATAGAGTCTGTGATTAAGAAAGTGAATTTAATGTCGTTGTTTATCTCAAGAAGGTTGGAATATAAAAGCAGTGATGCGCTTCTGAGGCTTTATAAAGCTCTAGTTAGGCCCCATTTAGAATACTGGGTCCAATTTTGGGCCCCACACCTCAGGAAGGACATACTAGCCCTGGAGTGTGTCCAGCGGAGATTCACACGGATGATCTCTGGAATGGTAGGTTTAATGTACAATGAACATCTGACGATCCTGGGATTGTACTCATTAGAGTTTAGAAGGTTGAGGGGAGATCTAATAGAAACTTACAAGATAATGTATGGTTTAGAAGGGGTGGACGCTAGGAAGTTGTTTCCGTTAGACGGGGAGACTAGGACCTGTGGGCACAGCCTTAGAATTAGAGGGGGCAAATTTAAAACTGAAATGGGACGATATTTCTGTAGCCAGAGAGTGATGGGCCTGTGGAATT
Source organism: Stegostoma tigrinum (assembly GCF_030684315.1). Taxonomy (NCBI): domain Eukaryota; kingdom Metazoa; phylum Chordata; class Chondrichthyes; order Orectolobiformes; family Stegostomatidae; genus Stegostoma; species Stegostoma tigrinum. The sequence continues at coordinate 42,979,413 of NC_081377.1, read as the reverse complement.
CATTGCCACGGAGCGCATTGGAGGCTGGGATGTTAAATGTCTTCAAGGCAGAGATTGACAAATTCTTGATCTCACAAGGAATCAAGGGCTATGGGGAGAGTGCAGGGAAGTGGAGTTGAAATGCCCATCAGCCATGATTAAATGGTGGAGTGGACCCGATGGGCCAAATGGCCTTACTTCTACTCCTAAGTCTTATGATCTTATGGCCTTATGCTCTATCAGTACTGTTAAGGGTTCTGCCACTTACTGTATATTTTCCATCTGGATTAGACTTTCCGAAATGGATTACCTCACATTTTTCTGGATTAAACTCCATCTGCCATCTCAATGCCCAAGCCACTAGCTGATCTATATCCAGCTGTATTCTTTGACGGTCCACCTGCAATTCTACCAACCTTCGTGTCATAGGCAAACGTATCTGGTGCAGAGTGGTGTAGGCCGATTGGAGGGCCTCCTCGTGGGTCTGCTCCTGGGCCTGGCCAGGCTGATTATAGGTTCAGGAAACAGGCCACTGAGGGAGTCATATTTGCCAACTGTCTGCCCCTCTTCTACATGCCTAGGTGTCCTTGGAGAGGGAGCACTCGATGTCCACCACTACTCTTGACGCCTTTAGAGAGAGATGGCACCACAAGGGATACAGTGCTTTATTTCCTCCTCCAATTGCATTTTGATTGAGTCCCTTTCTGCTCACCCTAACTCTCTCTCACCTTGGGTGGTGTGCATTGCTTGTATTGGGCTTTGCATGTAAATATCTAATTGGCTGTTCAGTGATTTACTGGCAGGGGTCACGGTGATCTGGTGGGGAAAAGTCATTTGGTTATGTGTAGGAGCGCTGTTGGATATAGAGAAAAAAAAGAAGCACACCCAGAAACTGCCCGTCCTGGAGCTATGAGTAGTGACTCCATTTTGGTATTGAACAATAAACAATGCTCCTTTCCAGTCAAACTTCCTGAGTCATTACAGAAGTACAATATTTACATTCATATCATATTTTTATCAGGGATATTAACCTTTCTGATCCTTATTCAAATGTGAAAAAATGATCAGCCTGATATAAGCATTGCACTGAAGCTCCCAGCAGTTCCTCAAACAGAATGTCAACACTTCATTCGCGTATTTACTTCCTGTCATGCAAACATTGCCAATTTTTAAATCACGTGAGAAGTCAAAAAAATTTCTTATAGAAACTTACAGTATACATCTGTTCAAAATCATTCTCACATTCTCAGATGACCAGAGAACCTGGAACCTGTAGTGATTGTAATGTGTTCAGTCAGCTAGACCTTGTAGAGTATGAGTTCCCTGATTGAGGCTGTTCATCCAGTTCAATCATGGAGACCTGGCTGACAGGTGAAAAGGGGAGTGTCAGAGATGCTGCCATTCTGAGAGTTGGCTCTAAATGAGGCAGTACTCAAGATTTGTTCATGTGTAAATAAAGGGCGAGTTGATGACAGGATACTATCCTCTGTGCAGCTATTTCAGAACTAAGGCTCATTTAGGGATCAGACATTTAGGACTGAGAGAGGGTAACTTAAAACAGCTGTTTGAAAAGAAAATTCATTGTCAAATCACTTCTTTAATTCTATGTGACGTTTACAAATAGTGCATTATTAAAAATACGATGGGAGTTAGACAAATTGATTCTTTTAATTAAATATGGATGACTCTTCACAGATTGTCTGAGAACTTTATTGAAATAGTCACAGTCTATCAAAAGGTATGAGGTGGGAGCAAGGTCTATAGGAAGGATATTATTAAATTGGGGCTGGGGGTGTTGAGTTATAAAATAGGTGGATTAGCTGTGACTTTTTAAATTGGAACGTAAGAGTTTGAGGAGTGACCCTATAGAGGTTTACAAAATCATGACGGGCAGAGATAAGGTGTCTTTTCCCTCACTTCACAGGTAAGGTGAGGGAGTTCAAAAGTAGGGGGTATATTTTTAAGGTGAGAGGAGAAATTTTTGAAAAAGACATGAGGGACAATTTTTTTAGATTGAGAGTGTTTTGTTTGTGGAGTGGGCTGCCAGAGGAAGTGATGGACGCAGGTACAGTTACAACATTTAAAAGACATTTGGACAAGTACACGAACAGGAAAGGTTTAGAGAAATATGAGCATTTAGAGCGATATGGGCCAAATGTAGGCAAGTGGGACTAGTTTAGTTTGGGACCATGGTTTGCATGGACTAGTTGGAACAAAAGGTCTGTTTCTATGCTGTTTGCCTCTGTGAATCTAAGAGGGAATAGGATCCCGAGTTGGATGATCAGCCACGATCATATTGAATGATAGAGCAGACAGGAAGGCCCGAATGGCCTACTCTTGCTCCTTTTACTATGTCTCCGTGCAAGTAGCTTAAACACATGTAGCTGTATTTTTTTCTTCATCGGTTTGCCATTTGTCTCGCCTTTGCAAGTATGTTTGGATGTTGGACAGGCTTCACACTGAATATACTGTGATTGAACGGGCATTCAAAAGTGCCACAAATTAAATCCAAGTGAAAGAATTGTGTGCGAGCTGATCAAAGCATTCGAGCAAGAAAGTCAAAAACCATTCTTCACACAAAATGTTCAGCAGAGGATGGTAACAAAATGAAATGGTCAAGGCGTCCCCCAGAAAAAGAGAATGTTTCGTCACTAAACCTGAAAATATTTGATTGTTTAAACCATTGCTTGTTACAGATTATTTGAACTACTTGAAGCGAGGCACATTGTTTCACACATGCAGTTAAAATCTTGTATAATTCTATAAAACAAACAGCAAATGACTAGGAGAAGCCCCTGACTTTGATTTCAATCTGCGAAGCTCCAACTGTTCCAGAATCTGTCTCTTTCGGCGAAAAGTGTTTCAGATTTTGATTACACCTCGTGAATCCTGATACTGTCCAGCTCAAATATTAAGTTTACGCCATCTTGATCTTCCCCCAGTGGAGTAAATAATTTCTCTGTACTTACTTGAAAATAAATCCCTTTTAGTTTTTCAAACAACACAATCAGGCATTGACAGCATTGAAATAACACAGTCTAAAATATTTTTCTCACCCCCACCCAAGAAAGGTTCATTCTCTCCCTTTCTGTCTAATCTTGGTTGGGCGTCTAGTTCCTTGGGAACCAGCTCCCCTCTGACATAACTGTTACATCAGAACCCTTTGTCTAAGTGCCATCCTTGTTATCCAACAATAATTACCTATATACCTGTAGTCTACAAGGAGGCGAAAGGCTTCCCTCTTTCTGTTCACTGAAATTCTGTGCGTCACTGTCATTTTCCCCCTGCACTGTTTCTGATGTTGTCCGCCTATCCAGCTCTTTTCCTGTTCTTTCACTATGTTTCACCATCTACTGACCCAAACATAAGACTTTTACGCACTTTCCCCCAATGGTTACACTTGTAGGACATTCAAAATCACCATCTCCTAGTCAGTAGAATGGAGGGAGGGGGGCTCGATACTGCCATTTCATATCATAATTAAGTCAGAAGTCACACAACACTGGGTTATAGTCCAAGATAATAAAATGTGAGGCTGGATGAACACAGCAGGCCAAGCAGCATCTCAGGAGCACAAAAGCTGACGTTTCGGGCCTAGATCCTTCATGATGAAGGGTCTAGGCCCGAAACGTCAGCTTTTGTGCTCCTGAGATGCTGCTTGGCCTGCTGTGTTCATCCAGCCTCACATTTTATTATCTTGGAATTCTCCAGCATCTGCAGTTCCCATTATCTCTGATACTATTTTAACCTCACTGCGAAGCCTCTTCCAGGGATGCCTAACCTGAAGAAGTTACCCTCCTCCCTCCAGACCAACCTCAGGGAATCTCTCTCCCATTGCAACTCTCTTGTAATCTCTTCGGCCTTGAAACTGCTCGACCATGTCCTGAAGCAAACCAGGTACCACAGCCACATCACCTTCCTCAGCACCTGGCTACGGAACCAGATCATCCCCAAGGGACTACAGTCCACATTTCAGCCTTCCCAATTTGGCCCCAACCGTGACCACCTCTACACCCAGAATATTCAGAACCTTCAGAAGCGTTTCTCCCTGCGAGTCCTGAAACACACTCGCAGCCATGCGCCGGCACCTCCACACACTGCAATCCAGCCTGCCCCAGCTCAGAGCCTCCCTCTCCCAGACCTGCAAAGGACCTCTGCTGTTTTTTATCCTCCGCAGGATCCACAGACTGAACACCCAGTTTCACTCAGCTTTACTGGACACCAAAAATCGTAAGTACAACCAACTCACGGGCCCCTGCCACCCACAAGAGGATTCCTGCGCCTCCCAAATCCCGAGTCTGTACCTGCCCCTCCCCCACCATGCACCCGCCGCCATTGACCATGAGGACACGGCCGGAGACCCCACCGATGACGTCACATCCGCCTCCGCCGGCCACAGAACTTCCGGAACCGCTGCTGCAGTCACCACCTCCACTTCCAGGTACAACACCTCACACACCACCCTCACCGCAGCTGCTGCCGCCCACCCCGATACTCCAACCGCCGACGGAACCCTGCTCACGGCCGATGCCGGAGGAACCCCGCCCACGGCCGACGCCGGTGGAACCCCGCCCACGGCCGACGGAACCCCGCTCATGGCCGACGACCTCATCGCTCCGCCCACAGCCTCCACAGCCAGCAACCCCAGAGGAGACAGCCACACTGAGCCCTGCCGCATCTTCACCTTCCCCCGAGACCTCCCACTGACTGAGGACGAATGGTCAGTCCTTAGCAAGAGGCTCACCTTTGTCCCCCTACAACCACACATCAACGAATACCAGTGACGGTTGGACATAGAGCAGTTTTTCCGCCGTCTTCGCCTCCATGCCTACTTCTTAAACCGGGAGCCTAACCCTCCCTCCACTGACCCCTTCACCCACTTCCAACACAAGTCCTCCTCCTGGACACCACCCCCAGGCCTCCTACACTCCCTCGACCTCTTCATTTCCAACTGCCATCGAGACATTAACCGCCTCAACCTCTCCACCCCTCTCACCCACTCCAACCTCTCCCCCGCAGAACGGGCAGCCCTCCGCTCCCTCCGCTCCAACCCCAACCTCACCACCAAACCCGCAGACAAGGGTGGCGCAGTGGTAGTATGGCGCACTGACCTCCTCTGATGAAGGGTCTAGGCCTGAAATGTCAGCTTTTGTGCTCCTGAGATGCTGCTTGGCCTGCTGTGTTCATCCAGCCTCACATTTTATTATCTTGGAATTCTCCAGCATCTGCAGTTCCCATTATCACTGGGTTATAGTCCAGCAGGTTTGTTTGAAATCACAAACTTTCCAAAGGAGCAGCGTTCCGAAAGATTGTGATATCAAATAAACCTGTTGGACTATAACCTGGTGTCACGTGATTTCTGAGTTTGTCTGCCCCAGTCCAACACCAGCACCTCCACATCATTATAATAAGATTCAATAATGCTTCATGGTTTGCAAAGGAGAAAGACATTATACTTTAATTATTTGCTGATTAAATTCACGCAAAATACAAATTATGAATAATGCATAAGTGATACTAAGTCTTGTAAAGTGATAGGAACATAGGAGCAGGCTTGGGCCATCGCAACTTTCAAACCTACTCTGCCATCCAGATCATAATTGGTCATCTACCACAATACCATATTCCCATACTATCCTCATATCCTCTGATGATGTTAGTAACTAGAAAGCTCTCAATCTTGGTTTTCAACATATTCAATGACTGAGCTTCTTCAGCCCTCTGAGGGAGAGAATTCCAAAGATTCACACTCTCTGAGTGAAGATGTTCCTCTTCATCTCAGTTGTAAATGGTTTACCTTTTAGTTTAAGTCTGTGTCCTCTTGTTCTGGACCCTTCATCCAGTGAAACATCCTTCTTGCATATACTCTGCCCATCCCTTTTAAGAATTTTATTAGTTTCTATGAGATTGCCTCATATTCTTCTGAACATAGTCAAAAATCGCACAACACCAGTTTGTAGTCCAACAGATTTTTTTTTAAATCACAAGCTTTCGGTGCATTGCAACAAGCCACAAATCATTCTTGGGAACTTCTGCTGCGCTCCCTCTATGACAAGTTTATATCTCCTCAGGCAGGGGACCAGAGCTGCACACAGTAGTCCAGGTGCAGCCTCACCAGTATTCTACCTAATTAATTACTTTTACACTTAATTCATTGATGTGGGTGTTGCTGGCTGGCCCAGCATTTATTGTCTGTCCATAGTTGCTCATGTGAAGGTAGCAGTGAGCTGCCTTTTTGAGCCATCGCAGTCCATGCGCTAATGTTGACCCACAGTGCCCTTATGGAGTGAATTCCAGAGCTTTAACCCTGAAGTAACACTGAAGGAATGGTGATGTATTTCCAAGTCAGGATGATGAGTGGCTTGGAGGGGAACCTGCAGGGGTATGTTGCCATGTATGTGCTTATGCTTCCAGATGGAAGTGGCTGTGGGTTTGGAAGGTGCCGTCTTTGGTGAATTTCTGCAGTGCATCTTGTAGTTAGTACACACTGCTGCTACTGAGAGTCGGTGGTGGAGTAACTGAATGCTTGCGGAAACAAATGTGTTATGATAAAACCTGGCATACTGTTTGCTTTCTGATTTGCTTGCTGAACTTGCATGCTACCTTTAGTGACTAATGAGCAAAGACATCCAGGTCCCTTTCCAAACTCTTATCACATAAGAAATACTCTGCACCTTATAATGTATCACATCACACATATTCCTTCTGCTACACTGCTGTTCACTTGTTTAGCCTTCCATATCCACTTGAAGCCTCTTTGCATCTCCTCACAGCTCACATTCCTACCAAGTTTTGTATCATCTTAAAACTTGCAAATATTAGAGTTCGATAACAGATAGGTAACAGCTGCGCCATTTCCTTCCTGCTGTTTGTAATGCCCCACTGATCCCGGCCTGTCAGCCTGAGAATGATCCATTTATTCCAACTCTTGCTGGTCTGTCAGTCAACCAATCCTCAACCCATGCTGGTATATTATCCCTAATCCCATGCATTTTAGTTTTGTTTCCTTAACTTGTTTGTGAGAATTTATCAAAAGCCCTTTCAAAATGCAAATAAACCAGATGTACTGGTTCCCAATCTGATAGTAACTACCTCAAAACAGTCTATCTTGTTTCTCAAACGTAATTTCCTTTTTGTCACTTCATGTTGATTCTGTTTAATAGACAACTGTTTACTATACTTCCCATAATCACATTCTTTATGAGCAATTTTACTGTTTTCTCTGGTACTGACATCAGGCCAACGATCTGCAGTTCTGTTTTCCCTCTCCCTCCTTTCTTAAACAACGGAGTTACACTAACAACCTTCCGATCTGCTGGCACCTCTGTAGAATTTATACAGTTCTGAAGATGATCATCAGTGCAGCCACTATCTCTGCACCCACCTCCCTCCATACTACAGCATGTAGATTCTTTGGTCCCAGGGATTTGTCAACTTTCAGTTCCGTAAATTTCTCCAATGCAAACGTTTTATTAATGCTAATTTCTTTAAAAATCAGTGCTGTATGTTAATTAGCTCATGAAGACTTTTTGGGCACAATCTAATTGGGGTCTTAGTGATGTGGACTATGGGGAGATGTGTGTCCCAGTCAAGCAACAAGCATAATGATGACATAACAAGGTGTAGAGCTGGATGAAAACAGCAGGCCAAGCAGTATCAGAGGAGCAGGAAAGCTGACGTTTCGGGCCCAGGCCCTTCTTTAGAAAAACCTGCTTCCCTGATGCTGCTTGGCCTGCTGTGTTCATCCAGCTTCACACCTTGTTATCTCCAGCATCTGTAGTTCCTACCATCTCTGAATCAAGTGTAATGAGGTTCACCCTGACATCAAGATCATCTTGCTCCATCTTTTATGATTTTCACAAGTGCCATGGTAAGATTCTCACCCTGCAGTGGCCAGATGTTAATTGATTGTTAAACACCTTTGTTAACACCACAACTTATCTCATTAGCATTCAGACTCCCCCCTTAAACTCAGCAAACAAACTAGTGATCGGGTAAATTTGACCAGGAAACCAGGTTGTGTACCTGGCAGATTAAGCTCACTGCTTGCTTCTATCCATCTCAATGCTGGTCACTCGCAAACAACATCTCAGGGCATGATTGTCGGCACTCTCCCTCTACTGGCATTGGCATCCAACATCTGCCATCATATCATCACTGGCTTTTCAAATCTTCATTGGCACTGCTCTCTGAAAGCTCAATCTTGCATTTCAGGGTACACCAACAGCAGCAAACTCACACAGGGACATGTTCCCAGGCCTCACTTCACAAGGATGTTGGCTTGCTGTCTTGGCACTTGCTAGCTTAGCTCTTAGCTTAGCTTCATGCTCCCAGCATTCCTGCTTTACTCTGCTGTGCCTTGCCGTACTCAATTAGCACAGTCATACTACCAGACAGCTTGCCCTGCTGCTAAGCAGTCACTGGTGAAGAAGGCACCAGATTGCATGGACATGGAGGGCAGTCTGACAGGGTTTGTTATTGTGATCTCTCCTGGCAGCCTTGGGAGAAGACAATGTCCGTTTCTCCCACCACTTTGTCCACCAGGACATCCAGGTCCCTGACTGAAAAGTGGAGCGCCACCACCCCCAGTTCCAAGGCATAGCGGTATAGAGGGCTTGGGACTGACAATGTTTGGCTGGATGCACAATGGCCTTTTTAAGGTGGGACTGGTGCTAGAGATCCTGGCTATTCCAGAGTATTTCAGCAGTGGTGAGAACATTTGGCTGTGGTGAGTAGAAGAATTGGACTAGCATTAGGTGAAAAAGACACCTTAGAGGTGAGTCAGTGGTTAATAAAGCAAGAAGGTGGGTCACGTTGTGGACAGTGCGGAGGGCTGTTCTAGGTTACAAAGGGACATTGATAGGATGCAGAGCTGGGCTGAGAAGAGGCAGATGGAGTTTAACCCTGAAAAGTGTGAGGTGATTCATTTTGGAAGGGCAAACTTGAAAGCAGAATACAGGGTTAATGGAAAGATTCTTGGCAGTGTGGAAGAGCCGAGGGATCTTGGGGATCATGTCCAAAGTTCCCTGAAAGCTGCCACCCAGATGGCTAGAATTGTTAAGAAGGTGTATGGTGTGTTAACTTTCATTAATAGAGGGACTGAGCTCAAGAGCCGTGAAGTTATGCTCCAGCTATACAAAAGCCTGGTTCGGTCACATCTGGAGTATTGTGTCCAGTTCTGGTCACCTCATTACAGGAAAGATGTGGAAGCATTGGAAATGGCGCAGAGGAGATTTACCAGGACGTTGCCTGGAATGGAGGGAAGGTCTTACGAGGAAAGATTGAGAGAGCTAGGGCTATTCTCTTTAGAACAACGAAGGATGAGAAGTGACTTAATAGAGGTGTACAAAATGATCAGCGATATAGATAGAGTGGACAGCCAGAGACATTTTCCTAGGGTAGAGGCGGCTATTATGAGGGGGCATAATTTTAAAGTGAAAGGAGGTAGATATAGGGGAGACATCAGAGGCAGGTTCTTTACTCAAAGAGTGGTCGGGATGTGGAGTGCATTGTCGGAGAGGGGAGTGGAGTTGACCTCAATAGGAGCATTTGAGTGGCTATTAGATAGGCATATGGATGACAGTATAAGGTTAGGGTGGAGCTTGGATAGACCTTAGGTTTAAGGTAAAAGTTTAGCTGAAAGGCCTGTACTGTGCTGTACTGTTCTATGTCCTATGTTCTAAGAAACCTCACTAGGCCACATGGAGAGGATACCGCCATGAAACCCGATGAAAATACCACCAAGCCGAATATCGGGCAATGCGTGAAAAATACAGTTTATTTAAATTTGAGAGTCTCTCTTCTTTCACCAATCATTCTCTCTTCCTCAGTCTGTCTTCTTTTGTTGTCTCTCTGCTCTTTGAGTCCATCTCCGTTCTCTTCTCCTTGCTCATCACCTTTGCTTACATCTTCCCCTGACTTTCTCCATTCTCATCCCCTCTTTTGGGGTGAACAACGTTTATGGGCAGAGACAGATCTAGAGACAAAAGAATGAATATACAGAAAGGGTGAAGAAAAAGTCATGGGTGAGGAGAAAAACTACTTCATTGAAAGTGCTGTTGTCAATGGGTGGAACTAAAGCAAAGAGGTTATTGAAAATTACCAGAGAAGCTAAATAAATCTCAAGTTATGTAAGTCTCGTTTAAACATCATAGTCAGAATAACTGACTGTAAATGTTAATTGCATGTTGTTTTTATATCAGGGAGCAAGTTAATAATGTTACAAATTAAATGAACATTGGACAGAATGTAGGGATCAAAGGTTTGGTTGGAAATTAAGAAGCCTGGAATTCAAACAAAGTTTTCACTCGTCATAAAAGGAGAATTTGTTGACTCTGCAATCACCAGTCAATTACAATAACTGCAGCAGTTGGTCTCACCTGGGTAACTAAGGCAGAGTGTATCAGTGTAATAAATCACACTAATAATGCTGTGATTTCACAGGATTGCTTCCCTTGTTGGTTCGAGTGGCTGTCGTTCCTCTCGGGCTGTCTTCCCTTTATGTGCGTTACCTTAATTGACGTCCCTGCATTTCAGGGTCATTTGCACAGGGCTACAAGTTAACAACATGTCCCCCTTCTCAAAGAGAGAGAGAGAGAGGAGGTTCCTACCTTATTCTTTTCTACTTTGTTAAAAGTTTACAGAATGCAGTTTCTGGTGCAGTTTCAAAGATGCTGTGATTTAATGGGTGGGGGGAGCACTATCACCTTGCGAGTCACATGGCTGTGTGTTAAAGTCCCCAGAATAGGAAATTCTGCACAAAACCTACGCTAACACTCCAAACATAGCACTGAGGGAGTGCTACAGTGACATACGCATCACCTTTCAAATGGAAATTTAAACTGAGCCCATGTCTTCCCTCTTGGAGAGGTGCAAGAGAAGCCAGACCACTACATTTAAAAAAAGGCAGTTCTTCATGATGTCCTGGTCAGGGCCTAACGTCCTTTAGCATCATCATTAAAACAAAAATGTGGTCATTATGATACAGCTGTTGGTGGGGAATTGCAGCGCACAAATTGACCTTTGTATTTCCTGCATCAGCTCAGACACCGTGTTTCAAAATATTCCACCAGAAGCCCATTATACTGCAGTTCAGTAAACTACAAATTCCCTAATGGGATGAAGATTTCATGGTCTCCTTTCATGGCAATTTCCAAGGTAATTCACCATAGTTTCATGGTTAATATTAATCAAAATCATCATTACGCTCAAAAAAATGGAAGAAAATGGGAGTTTTCTTAACTTGCTCCTGATATAATGCAGCCCAGCAATGACACTGTTTCACTTTTTGGACCCTAATGTGGTCTTAGACTGCACGTAGAGTCATAGAGCTGAACAACATGGAAACAGACCCTTTGGTCCAACACGTCCATGCTGACCACATGTCCTAAATTAATCTAATCCCGTTTGCCAGCATTTGGCCCATGTCCCTCTAAGCCCTTCCTATTCACGTACCCATCCTAACGCCTGTTAAATGTTGTAATTGTACCAGCCTCTACTGTTTCCTCTGGCATCTCATTCCATACATGCAGCACCCTCTGAGTGCAAAGTTGCCCCTTAGATCCCTTTTAAATCTTTACCCTCTCACCTTAAACATATGGCCTCTAGGTTTGTTCTCCCCTACCCTGGGTGAAAAGGCTTTGGCGACTCAACATATCCAGTCCACTCATGATTTTATAAACCTCTATGAGGTCATCCCTCAGTCTACGACGCTCCAGGGAAAATAGCCCCAGCCTGTTCAGCCTCTCCCCGCAGTTCAAACCCTCCAATCCTGGCAACATCCTTGTAAATCTTTTCTGAGCCCTTTCAAGTATCACACCGTCCTTCCTTTAGCGGGGAGACCAGAATTGCGTGCGGTATTCCAAAGGTGGCCTAACCAATGTCTTACAGCCGCAACATGACCTCCCAATGCCTATACTCAATGCACTGACCAATAACAGCAAGCATACTACATGCCTTCTTCACTACCCTGTCTACCTGCAACTCCACTTTCAAGGACCTATGAACCTGCACTTGATTGGCTGAACAGCAATTTGTTACAACAACGGAAGTTGCAGGAAAAGCTCAGCAGGTCTGGCTGCTTCTGTGAAGAAAACGTCAGAGCTAATGTTTTGGGTCTGATGACCATCCTGAGATTGTAACAGGCGCAATATATATGTAGGTCTTCTTTTGTAAAATTGCTGATATGATTATAAACTCTCCTCGGTATTGCTTGGCCATTTAGTAACAGTGACTAAAGAGGGAGCAGGTGTCAAATGTATGTACAGACCTTTACTACTTCACTTTGTGGATAGTGAATGCCAATATCAGGGAGGTGATGGAATAATGGTGTTATTACTGGACTGTTAATGCAGAGACCCAGGTAATATTCTGGGGACCTGGGTTCAAATCCTGCTTCAGTAAATGGTGGAAGTTGAATTCAATAAGAATTCTGTAATTAAGAATCTAATGGAGACCATGGATGCATCATTGGGGATAAACCCATCTGGTTCCCTGCTATCCTTACCTGGCCTGGCCTATGACTCCAGGCCCACAGCAAGGGTTGACTCTGGGTAATTAGGGGTGGGTAATAAATGCTGGCCTGGTCAATGATATCCACATTGAGTATAGGAGTTGGGAGGTCATGTTGCAGCTTTTGTGAGGCCACTTTTGGAATATAATGTTCATTTCTGGTCTCCCTGCTATAGGAAAGATAGTGTGAAACTTGAAAGGGTTCAGAAAAAATTTACAAGGATGTTGCCAGGGTTGGAGGGTTAGGGCTATAGGGAGAGGCTGAATAGGGATGGGTAATAAATGTTGGCCTGGTCAGTGATACCTGCATTGCATGAATTAATTAAAAAAGAAAACAACTTAGCACTTTTACTCTCCTGACCTGAGTGCCAACTGAGCTACTTGTAGTGCTGCAGTGCGGTGGAATCAAATTTGCTTCATTATCTTCTGAAATACATCCTTTCCAGCCGGCCTGACTAGATAGTGATCAATTTAATTTTATTTGATTTTGTATTGGTGACTTATAATGTGCCTGTGAAGTGGTTAGGTTTGCTTGTGAGGAAGATAATTCCCCATTGCCTCGATGGCAAATATGATGGGAAATTCATGCTGATTTTGGCAGTGATGCCTGTGAATGAAGAAAACAAATACAATTCTCACACCATCCTGTCTGACTGACTTTGGACCAAAATTCTACACTGAGCACTCTTATAGCAGGGAGTTCCCTGGTTTATATTTCATTGGCTCTCACCCTGTTTCATGAGCTGAATGCTCACACAAAAAGGTTTTTTCTCAAATAACTGCTCAACAAAGTCATCAAAAGGACCTAAATGAAAATGGTTTATTGACATTTATAAAATCATGAGGAGTATGGATAGGGTGAATAGCCAAAGCCTTTTCCCCAGGGTACTGGAGTCCAAAACTAGAGGGGCGTAAGTTTAAGGTGAGAGGGAAAAGATTTAAAAGGGACCTAAGGGGTAACTTTTTCAAACGGAGGGTGGTGTGTGTATGGAATGAGCTGTCAGAGGAAATGATGGAGGCTGGTACATTTACAACATTTAAAAGGCATCTGGATGAATAGGATGGGTTTAGAGGTATATGGGCCAAATAACGGCAAATGGGACTAGATTAATTTAGAATATCTGGTCAGCATGAATGAGTGGGCCAAAAGGTTTGTTTCCATGCTGTACAACTCTAAGGCTGTATGACTGAATAATAAATTTAAAGTAGATAACAGGCCAAACATCTCGACTCAAATTAGGTTAAAAGCATTCGTTTTTAACCAAGTATTTTTGGACATGTTATATCACATCCCTGTGGCAGGAAGGAAATAAGCTTGGATCGTCTGTCCCAGAGGTAGGAACAATACCACTGCACCACACGACACCCCCAAATTATGTTAAGCACTTGGGCTAATTGATTAACTAAGGTGGTGGGTGTATAATGTTGCAGCTGTTCAAGGTACAGTTTTTTTTGTTTTATTTCTCACGGGATGTTTCATCAATAGCAAGCCCTACACTTGGTACCAATCCTTAATTACCCTTGAAATGAATGGCTTGTTTAGCTATTCCAGAGGGCAGTTTCTGCCATGGGTCTAAACTATTTCTGGCCCTGGAGTATGTTAGTGAGCCAAATTGGTCTTAAACAACAATTTAGGATAGTCTCATGCTCACTGTTGCTGAAACTGGATTTTATTCCAGATTTTTAAATGAATTCAGATTCCACCAGTTCCCAAGGTTTGATCTGAACCCACTTTTCACAAACTATTAGCCTTGGGATCTGCACAACATCTAATGAGAGTTACCATTTTGCAACCATCTCCCGACATTACTATGCCTCGAAGTTATGACTGGAGACATAACTAGACAGAGGAGCTTTGTTGGGCCAAATGAACTGTTCTCACCCCCTGATTTACCTTATCAAACTGACTCTTATAAAAATAGATGCAGAGCTTTCAGCTTTTATCTTCAGACAGCTGTAACCTATAAACTGCAGATCAAAGTGTGACGCCATGGCTCAATGAACTGAGTTGTTGTGCAATAGGCACTCTGATATTCTCTAAATAAAACAAGATGTTGTTACTCCAGCTGGCAAGATGATTGGAAAATAATCATGTTGATTTCTCAACAATGACCGTGAGCTACCATCATTCCATTTGCCGTCACTCTAATATTGTCTGTAATCCGGTGTGTAGGAGGTTTTCTGCAGTGGAGATACTCCTTCATCTCTTGCTTCATTTGGTCTTTTGTACAACAAACCCTTACTATCTGTGGAGGATAGGGATACAGACTTCCTGCAAATGCCAACAAACACGAAAACCATTCCTATTTCACTCTCCTGTCTACTACAAAGAACTGCACAATCAAATTTAATAAGTTGATGAGAAAAAAAATTAAAGATGGGGTCCAGCATCGATCTGGCAAGTATAGGTATCCATAGGTAGGAATCAGCAGATTGTGAGAAGTGGGTGTTCGTAATTACAGGACAAGTTAGCCAGTTTAGCTCCTTGTCTCCTTTGTAAAATCACCTAACGTCTGCTTTTCTGATCTGGTTTTGTTGTGAATCCCACTTTCCTGCCTCTCTCTCTCTCTCTCTGTCGATCTCTCAAAACTCACATCCCAACCTTTGACCCTCTCATTTACTTTTTTAAATTCATTCATAGGGTCTGGGCATTACGGGACTGGCATTTATTGATCACCCCTAATTGCCCAAGGGGCAATTAAGAGTCAGTCACATTGCTGTGAGAGTCACATGTAGGCCAGACCAGGTAAAGATGGCAGATTTCCTTCCCTAAAGGGCATTTGTGAGCCTGATGGATTTCTCCAGATGTGTTTTTCATAGTCATCATTACGCACTGGATTCCAGATTTATTATTAAATTCAATGCCCACCATCCACCATAGAGAGTTTCAATCAAAAATATAACTCAGTTTTGTATTAATTCAATGACCCAGCCCTACACTACTTTCTGGAAAAGAGAATCCATACTTCAACGGCTCAAATCTCTGTCTCAAAGGGGAGACCTCTTATTCTTAAACTGTGTCCCACTGTTTCCCTGCACCAATCTGCCATACCTTCCTCAGGACCTCCTATTCTTTCAATCAAATCTTCTCTCAGTTGTTTCAAGTTGAGTGTGTACAGCCAACTCATTGACAGTAAAAATTGGTCCATGGTCCCAGTTCTGAAGATGTTCTCATGGTCCTGAAGTTCTCCATTTAAATCTGGCCAGTTTCACTGTGACTGCCATTGTCATGATAGACATAAAGCGAACACAAAGATGGTTGAAGATTATCACCATCAAATTCCTACAGTGTAGGCACAGGCCCTTGGGGTCAACAAGTCCACACCAAACCTTCGGGCATTCCACCCAGACCCATCCTCCTAATGCATACATCCCTGAATGCTACAGGCAGTTTAGGGAGGCATATCCCCGTAACCTGCACATCTCTGGACTGTGGGAGGAAACCGGAGCACTCGGAGGAAACCCACGGACACAGGGGGAGAATGTGCAAACTCCACACTGATAGTCACCTGAGGGTGGAATAGAACCCAGGCCCCTATTGCTATGAGGCAGCAGTTCTAGCCACCAAGCCACCGTGCCGCCCTGAATTACGCCTTTAAATGTAACATCATTGACCGGATACTTGAGCTGGAGAGTCCCCCGCCCCCACCCCCACCCCACTCCTCCCCAACAGATGCACATGAATACAATATCATTCTGTGATGAGTAGCTTGCCTCCTGACTACCCAAAGTCCGACACCTACAAGGTGCAGGTCATGAGTGTGATGGAATACTCACACTTGTCTGAATGAGTTCAGCTATAACAAGACTTATGGATTTTAACACCATCCAGGGTAAAGCAGTCAGCTTGAAAATTATTCCATCCAGTAGCTCAGACACCCTCTCCCTCCACCACTGGTATACAGCACCATACAGACAATGTATTCTAATAACAGAGGGTCCTTTAACAAACCTGTGACCTCTACTGTTTATCAGGGCAAGGGCAGCAGATGCATGGAAACTGCACCACCTGCAAGTTCCCCTCCAAGACACACACCATCCTGAGATAACAAAGTGTGGGGCTGGATGAGCACAGCAGCCAAGCAGCATCTCAGGAGCACAAAAGCTGATGCTTTGGACCTAGACCCTTCATCAGATCCCTCTCCGATGCAAGTTTCCCTCCAAGACACACACCAACCTGAGATAACAAAGTGTGAAGCTGGATGAACACAGCAGCCAAGCAGCATCTCAGGAGCACAAAAACTGATGTTTTGGACCTAGACCCTTCATCAGATCCCTCTCTGATGAAGGGTCTAGGCCCCAAACATCAGCTTTTGTGCTCCTGAGATGCTGCTGGGCCTGCTGTGTTCATCCAGCTTCACACTTTGTTATCTTGGATTCTTCAGCATCTGCAGCTCCCGTTATCTCTGACCCCCCCTACACACCATGCTGAGTTGGAATAATAGATTGTTACTTTGCTGCTGCTGGTCAATGCCCTTCCAGCTCTGTGAGTATAATCACCTCACACGGATTACAGCTCACCACAACCTTCTCAAGGGGCAATTAGGGATGGGTAATAAATGCTGCGGTAGCCAGCGATACCCACATTCAGCGAATGAATATAAAAATAGCAGGTGGCAGGTCACCAGGCGCAATGTTAAACATTTTCTGTATTCCATGTTTAAATGTGTCCGCTGTTTCAGATTACTAGTTGATGCAGTTAAATCTAGAAACAACAGATCATCACCTCGATCTGCTGATTGTTTTTGCTGGAGAAATTGTTTAACCAACATTAGTTGTACTTAGTTCTTTTTTCATATAAATAATGTTCTGGCTTTATGTTGCTTTCCTCTTCAGACTTCAGTGTTTTCTGATAGGTGTTAATTACAGCTCACTACTAGCTGTGATTCCATTAGCTAAAGAGTGTTTTTGTTCCCTGCTTAAAAGCTTGTTTGAGTCGGCATTTGACTCTGTTATTGTATAAGTTCAGATGTTCAATCACTGTGCTCCTTCAATTCTGAGCTTTTTCTCATGCCCCATTTTTACTGGCCCAGTGTTGATAGCTGCACCTTCAGTTGTCTGGGTCCTAAGACCTGGAATTCCGTCTCTAAACCTCTCCTGCTCGACATATGAACATAAGAAATAGGAGCAGGCACTGGCCCCTGGAGCCTGCTCTACCATTCAATAAGATCATGGTTGATCTTTTCATAGACTCAATTCCACTTACCCACCTGCTCATCATAACCCTTAATTCCTTTACTATCTTTGCTTTAAAAACATTCAATGACGTAGCCTTGATAACAAAGTGTGAGGCTGGATGAACACAGCAGGCCAAGCAACATCTTAGTAGCACAAAAGCTGACGTTTCGGGCATAGGCCCTTCATCAGAAAAAGATGATGGGTCTAGTACCGAAACGTCAGCTTTTGCGCTCCTAAGATGCCTGCTGTGTTCATCCAGCTCCACACTTTGTTATCTTGGATTCTCCAGCATCTGCAGTTCCCATTATCAATGAGATAGCCTTTACTGCTTCCCACTGCACTGGGAATTCCAAATATTTGTAACCCTTTGGGTGAAGATATTCCACCTCAACTCAGTCTTAAATCTATGCCCCTTCATTCTAGCTTCACCTGCCAGTGGAAACAGCCTCCCAGCTTTTATCTTATCTATTCCCTTCATCATTTTATGTGTTTCTGTAAGATCCCCCCTCTTTCTTCTAAATTCCAATCAGTATTCTCCCAGCACTCTCTGCCTCGCTACCTGTCCTTGCATCTCCAAGTGTAGTTCACTGTTGAATTTTGTGTGAAGATTCTTGTTATGAAGTGCAGGTTGACTATGTAAAGGCACTATATAAATGTAAAATGCCTATCCCAGCCAGCCAACCCCCTAGCTTGGGCTGATGGTAACCGCAGTGAAGCACAGGGGCATGTGGGCGGATGAGGTGGTGTTTGCTGACATTTGGGGAAATGACTCTGGAGGGAGATTTGCGTATGGGAGCAGAGTATTGGTGACACTGGGGAGTGGGGCCAGTGGAGAGTGTGAGTTTCCTCACTCAGTGGAATGGGAACAGATAGGATGGAGAGTCACAGGGTCTGGGACTGGTGCGTGACAACCTCTGAATTTCAACTTTCCTTAAACAAGGGTGTGTAAGGGTTTTGAGGTAATTGGGAGTCTGATCAGCCATGAACTCACTGAGGCACTGAGTAGAATATCCCTGCTGCTAATTTATCTGTTCACATATTCACCTGAAATCAGGATGGATTGTTGGCTTTACTGAGCCAATGCTGGGATTTGAGGCTAGAATCTAATCTGATTGGTAACAGCTCAATATTCTACAGGCTCTAAAGCACACATGGCAATGGATAGTGATTGCTTGCAGTGTTAATTAACACTCTGCCTCATCAGCAATGCTACTAATGATCTCCACCCTATCTAAGCCCTGAGAAACCAGCATTCAGATATCATTCTGCATGACTTCACAGTGTGCTCATTATAATGGCTGTGTCATTATTTATCCATTATATATGTGTTATTTTCATGAACAAGGATTCAATTATAGAATAGTGTGCCAGCATTTTTCTGGAGTAGTTCGCTGTAACTGAACTTGTTTATCTGAACCTTGCGACCCATTTGATAAATACAAACTCAATAGTCAGAGGCTAGAGGGGTAAAGTCCCATCCCAGATTTTATTGCAGTTTCTTTATTTGTCAAGGGTCACATGGAAATCTTTTTGTTTATGTTGAGCTGGGTTCAGAGACAGGCCAGACCTTACATTGCAAGTTTAGACTTGAATGATCCTCAATTAAGTATAAATCATAAAGCCTTTTAGAACTGTTTTAGTACAAATCCAAACCACCTTGGAGGGAAAGAAGAGAAATCAAATCTATTTTTGCAAATGGTTTTTCCAAAATCCCCAAATGCAGAACAATTTGAAACAATGCCATATATAAAATCCTGAAAGATTATTTTCTATTAATTCACAGGATGTGGGGATTGTTGTCTAGGGCAACATTTATTACCCATCCCTAATTGCCCAGAGATACAATAATATAAGATATAGGAGCAGAATTAGGCCGTTCAGACCATCGAATCTGCTCCACTATTCAAACACGGCTGATATGTCTCTCACCCTCATTCTCCTGCCTTCTCCCTGTAACCCTTCATTCCCTTTTTATCAAGAACCCATCTATCTCTGTCTTAAATACACTCCATATCTTGGCCTCCACAGCCCTCTGTGGCAATGAGTTCCACAGATTCATCACCATGTGGCTGAAGAAATTCCTCCTCATCTCAGCTCCAAAGGGTTGAACTTTCACTATGAGGCTGTACTCTCAGGTCCTAGTCTCTCCTACTTGTGAAAACACCTTCTCCATATCCATTCTATCCAAATCTCTCAGTATTCTGCAAGTTTCAATTAGATCCCTTTTTATCCTTCTATACTCCATAGAGCACAGACCCAATGTCCTCAACTGCACCTCATATGACAGCCCTTCACCCCTGGGATCATTTTGTAAATCTCCTCTGGACCTCCTCCAATACTAGCATGTACTTTTCAAAATGCAGGCCCCAAAACTGCTTACAATATTCCAGCCTCAGCAGTACATCTCTGCTCTTTGTATCCTAGTCCTCTTGAAATGAATGCAAACATTGCATTTGCCTTCCTAGCTGCCATCTAAACCTGCATATTAACCTTAAGAGAATGCTGAACTAGAACTCCTACGTCCTTTCGTGCTTCAGATATCTAAAGCCTTTCCCCATTTAGAAAATAGCCTGTGCTTCTATTCTTCCTACCAAAGTGCATAACCTCATATTTTCCCACATTGTACTCCATCTGCCACTTCCTTGCCCCTTCTCCCAGCCTGTCCAATTTCTTCTGCAGCCTCTCTGCTCCTTCAACACAACACTAAGAGTCAGCCACATTGCAGTGGGTTTTGGAGTCACATATAGTCCAGATTAGGTAAGGAGATCAGTTTCTTTCCCTAAAGGACATCAGTGAATCAGATGGGTATTTCTCCAATAATGGATTCATGGTCATTATTAGACTCAATTCCAGATTTTTATCGAATCCGAATTCTACCATTTCTCATAAACCCCAGGTCTTGAGAACAACACCTATGGGTCCATGGAGTAATAATTTCACAATAATAACTTTCCCTAGAAGATATATTTGAGATCTTCATTGTCTCTAGTTAGGAGTGATCAACATACCAGGGGAACTGGTGCACCCCTCCCATTATGTGGCCAGAATTGAAATATTTCAGTAGCATCTTCGCAGCGTCTTCAGGTTCCCATGCTCTCACCTCTACATTACCCAGAATGGTTCCTCAGTATGACTGACTTCCCGAGGGCTCCTTCAAAACTCTAACCCCACTGTTCTGCCACACTGCCCAGTGCTGTAATATATCTGGGACTTGCACACTAGCCGTGTATACCTTCTATAGCGCTGTCCTCTTTACTGCTGGCTGACAAAAAAGACAAGGAAGTGCCTGAGCAAACTGTCATATTATAATAATCACAGTGACTGATTTATACTTTCCTTGGAAAAATAAGCAGAATCACAGAGAATGGTCCATTATCTGATTGCATAATTAAATGAAAGTACAATGTAACTATGATATAGATTATCATGCCTCTACAACTCTGTCCTTTTTTTCTAACAGAGTCTGTTTTAATTGTGCAAACATGGAAAGTTGCTGTAGGAGTGCCATTCTGTTATGTTCTAAATTGTGGAAGTAAATCGATGCCAATAAATGGCCCTCAATTCTGCTTCAGCGCTCCACGCCAGGGCAAAGAAAACACACCCCTCCCTTTGCTTGCCATTTTATCACGGCATTGCTGACAAGGCTAGCATTAACCCCCAAGCTCTGAGGAAGTGGCGGTGAGCCACATTCTTGACTGAGTGGCTTAATTGCTTGGCCAATGTAGAAAGTAGTTAAGAATCAGTCACATTTCTGTGGGTGTGGAGACACATATTGACCAAGCCAGGTAAAGATTTGACCAGGGGACGTCAGAGGTAGGCCATTCCTTGACCAAGGCTACACACTTGCGAGGAAGATCAGTCAGAAGGAGGAAATGTGTTTGATTCCTTCTCCTAGAGCTTAGCAATGCTGAGATTTCCTGCAGCAATCACACAGTCACTGTTGAGCTAGTTCTGTCAGCAAAGACCAGGAACTGAATTGGGGTATTTCCTAATCTATTGCCTGAATGCATTTACTGAATTAGGTATAAAAGAAGCTTGAAAACAACCCACTGATTTACATTTGCAGTGTTGAAAGTAGAATAGAAATGACATTGGCTTTTGAAATATGATTCACTTGAAATAAACATAGCAGGATGTTGTGTTATTTTCCAAAAGAAGAATCTTGTTGAGCTGGAATTCTGACAGTTGGGGAAGAATTTTTACAAAGTTTTTTTTTCCCTGAATCAGCCCGTTTTGATTATATCCCTGTAGATTATTTTTTCATGTGGGAGACTGCTTAGCTCTATGGGGTGCTGATAATGATGCGTGAGTCTGGAGGGACCAGACCTGTTGGGTCTAATGGTCATTTTGTAATCATCCTATTTGTACATGTGAACACCACTGCCTATAAGTTTACCTCCAAGCCATTCCCTCCAGGCCTCCAAGCCTGTCCTGGCTTGGAAATACGTCACCATTCCTTCACTGTCATTGGGTCAAAATTCGGGTATTCCCTCCCTGAGGGTGTTGTGGGTCAATCTCCAGCACATGGACTGCAGTGACTCAAGAAGGCAACTCACCACCACCTTCTCAAGGGCAATGAGAGACAGGCAATAAATACTGGGTCTAGCCACCATTGTCCATGTCCCATGAATGAATAAAAAAGTTGCATTCCGGTGATCTTTTTTCAAAAAATATGAATTCATGTGACGTGGGCAGAGCTAGTTTGGCAGGCATTTATTACCCATCCTTGCAAAAATGAAACAAGAACACAAGTTGCTGGAGAATCTCAGCAGGTCTGGCAGCGTCTGTGAAGAGAAAGAAGAGTTCACGTTTTGAGCCCAGTGACAAGCAGGTGTGTAGCGAGGCCACTTCCCAGAACAGGGGTGGATGTGGAGTCTAATGTAGGACAGCATGAGTACTAGCAGCAGATTTCTTTCCCTGAAAGGCATCAATGATTCAGATGGGTCTTTATAGGAAACCAATTTTAGGGTCATCACTACTGGTGCCAACTTTGATTAAAATTCCCCAACTAACACGACAGGATTTAAACTTACGCTTGCAGATCATTTGTCCTGGATTCTGGATTAAAGCCCACCTAGCATAACCGCGACTTTACAATACGCCACTCCAGGGTGCACCTATTACAGATCATAACTAACATTGAGCATACTGCACTTACCATCTGTAAAAAGTATTTTATGAATCTAATGTTTTTAAAGATCAATCATGGATACAAGAAGTACACATTTGCCAGGTTTTCATTAGATTTCACATTGGAATTTTGGCCCGTTTGAAATATTAGATGAAAAACATCAAACCTTTACTTCCAGTGATAATGGGAACTGCAGATGCTGGAGAATCCAAGATAATAAAATGTGAGGCTGGATGAACACAGCAGGCCAAGCAGCATCTCAGGAGCACAAAAGCTGATGTTTCGGGCCTAGACCCTTCATCAGAGAGATTTACTTCCAACCCAACGTCTGTTTAGAAGGCATTGTCCAAGAGTAAGTAAACCTGTACCAATGTGTTTGGTGAATGCAATGCTTCATGAGGTTGGTGTCAGGTGTATAAACAGCCTGCGCCACCAGACAGGCTCGGTTTGAGGGTTTAATCCTCTTCTCCATTTTCCATGCTGCACTACTGCAACTTACCTTCAGGAAATCAATACCAGACACCGAGATAATCACCAGATCAGACAACAAACTGTTTAACCTACACAGCCTTCTATCCAAAACCAAAACCTCTCCGACCTCTGTCATAGAACTTCAGGGATGCAGCTGAAATGTATGTGTATTAACTCAAAAACTGATCTCTAAATCAAGTTAACTCCGTCAGCTAAGCAAATACATAACTGGACCTTTCACTAAACCCCCAGAAAACTAATAACATTTTCCCTTAGCACAACACCATCCCCCACCAAGGGTCAATGTTGACATCCTGAAAACATGGGCCATTTTCTATACCTTGGGGACCTCCTGTTGATGGAACCAGGTACTGATGATAAAGTTCATCATTGTGTCCAATGTGCTAACTTGATGATCAGCTGCCTGAGGAAATGAGGATTTGTGGACCAGGATCCCAAACATGAGACTAAGGCCACGTTTACCAAGTAACAGTGATCCCTGGCTCCTATATTTGTTGGAGACTTGGACGACCTCAGCAGGCACCATTTTGTTGGAGAAATATCACCAGTGAGATCTTCACAAGATCCATTAAATCCAGCATCATGGAAGGTGATCTAACAGCAGTGTCCTCGCTTCCCAACCTGCCCAACACTAAGATTTAATCAATTGTAATTTAGAATGCCTTTCACAACCTCAGGAAGTTCCAAGGTGCTTTGCAGTCAATGAAGCATTTTGTGAAATGGAGTCACTAATATAATGCAGGAACAGGCAGCCAATTTACATATAGTACAAATAACACACACAACAATGTGACAGTAACAAGTCAGAAATTGCTGGAAAAACTCAGCACGTCTGGCAGCATCTGTGGAGAGAAAGCAGAGTTAACATTTTGGGCCCAGTGACACTTCTTCAGAATAGTGACAGTGACTAGATCATTTGTCAGTGTAATGCCACTTGATGGGTTAACATTGAGAGTTAAATTGAGAAAAAATCCACCTACTCTTCTGCAAAAGTTGGCACTTTTCCTATCTACCTGAGAGAACAGATGAAATCTTGGTTAACATCTGAGACACACAGTGGCACTACTGACAGTGCAGAGCTCAATGTGAATTGCAGCAAAATGTTAGGCTCCTTCATGAAGTTATCTAACTAATGACAGAGATACTTAAAAGCACCAGAGCACATTTTCAACACTTGAACAATTGTGTAGAAAGCACAGTGTCTGTGTTAACATTAACTCCTGCCTCCTTTACAACCACACTGTTTCAGACTGCCAGAAATAACATGTTTGTACTCTCAGGATGTCCTGACACGCATCATCGCTGACCAGATACTTCTGAAATGGGGTCAATGTTGTCAGGTATCATATTATAAGGATTGACGTTGTTTCATACATTATCTATCACTTAGTCGAGCTCTTCTATTGTATCCGCAATTTGAACTGGCCTTTCTTATGTACACTCATTAAATTCTGTCAATTGGCAATGGCTAATGGAAGACAACATCACATCAGACTTGAGAACCAATGAAACCATCATTTATTTTTATGTCATAAAACTTAAAATCCCAACGAAATTATAAAGGTTGAATAATACTCTATCCCCTACTTCCGTCAACACCGTAAGGACAGATTATCTGGTCATTCTGCTAGCTGCCCTTTCTTTGAGAATGAACTAGAACAGAATTTAATGTGACTAATGTTAAGTTAATCACTTAGTCTACCTCTCTATTTTATTTTCCACCTATGTATTAAATGATGAGCAGTTTGGAAGTGCTAGGTGTCGAAAGGGATCAGAGTGTTTCTGTTCATGAGTTACTAAAAGCTAGTATACACATGCAGCAAGCAATTAGGAAGGCAAGTGGTATAGAGTCATTGAGATCTACAGCTCTGAAAAAGAACCTTTTTCTGTGGTAGTCAGAAACACCAAACTATTCGAATCCCATTGTCCAGCATTTGACTCATAGCCTAGATTATCTTGACATTGTAAATGCACATCTAAACACTTCTTCAATGTTATGAGGGTTACTGCCTCTACCACCCTTACAGGCAGTGAAGTGAATTCCAGATTCCATCACTTAGGGATTTTTTCCTCATATCTCCTTTAAAATTCCTGTCCAATACTTTGCCACCCTAGTCATTAAGCCCTTCATCAAATGTTTCTTTCTGTCTACATTATCTGTGCTCCTTAAAATTCTATACATCTCAACCATTCCCTCTCTGAATCTCTACTGCTTTAATGTTGGCCTTCATTGCAATGCCATTTGAGTAGAGGAATAAAGATGCCTCATTGCATTTGTATGGAGTGTAGTGGCATTGCAGCTGGAGTGTTGGGTAATTTTGTTCTCCTCATGAGATAGCAATGGATGTTCTCCAGATTAATCCCTGAGATAGCAGGATTATTTTATGAGGACACTGAACATAGAACATTACAGTGCAGTACAGGCCCTTCGGCCCTTGATGATGCGCCCTGTGAAACCAATCTGAAGCCCATCTAACTTACACTATTCCATTATCATCCGTATGTTTATGCAATAACCATTTAAATGCCCTATACTTAGTGAGTCTACTACTGTTGTTGGCAGAGCATTCCACACCCTTACTACTCTCTGAGTAAAGAGCCTACCTCTGACATCTGTCCTATATCTATCACCTCTCAATTTAAAGCTGAGTCCCCTCGTGCTCGCCGTCACCATCCTAGGAAAAAGGCTCTCACTGTCCACCCTATCTACTTCTCTGGTCATCTTGTATGTCTCTATTAAGCCGCCTCTTAACCTTCTTCTCTCTAATGAAAACAGCCTCAAGTCCCTCAGCCTTTCCTCATAAGACCTTCCCTCCAGACCAGGCAACATCTTGGTAAATCTCCTCTGCACCCTTTCCAATGCTTCCACATCCTTCCTACAATGCGGCGACCAGCACTGTACGCAATACTCCAAGTGCGGTCGCACCAGAGTTTTGTATAGGGTGTGTATTTCTGAGAGTTTTGACAAATGAGAGGTGATCTGATTGAACTTTCAGGCTTTGTCAATGTGTGAAATGGATAGGATATTCCCCCTGTCTGGTAAATCCAAACCACGGGACATAATCTCAGGAAATGGGTCAGGCTATTCATATCAGAGATGGAGAAGCATTTCCTTACACAGAGAGTGGTGAATCTTTGAAGTTCTCAACCCCAGATGGATGTGAAAGAGTATATTCTAGACAGAAATTGATAGGCTTCTGGAGATTAATGACATTAAGGGATGTGGAGATAGTGCGGGCCTGTAGAGCCGTGATATCAATTGTGATCTAATTGAATGGTGAAGCAGTGTCAGTGGGCTGAATGGTCAGTTCCTACAGCTCCTATGTTTACAAGAACTGTTTAACATCTTTGGGCTGTGGTGCACAGTTGAGTCATTTCACTGGGTTTTTTTTCTGATCTCTGGAAGAGCAGGGAAACATCCTGCAGACATTACAGTCGTGTAATTTGTACGTTTGAGCCCAGTTAGCAAGTACAGGTCATTGTTAGCCTGATGCTGTCCATTAGTTTGTCTGCACACTGGGTCCTTCTTTCAATCAGCCTGTTATCAACAGACAGCTGGCTCTGTTGAGCAATGTTATATCGTGTCAGAATGTGGTAGCTGTTATATTGGGGCTGGGTGGGGGTTGTATTTGTCTAATGAACTTGTAGTGATTGTTCTTATTTATACTTGCTCAGTATTTTTGATGTCAGTGGTGAAAGGTTGACTTTCTGTCTTATCACTATGTTTATAAACTCATTGCTGGATGACCCTGGCTCATTGTTTCAAAACTATACTTGGTTAACTCTAAGATAAAGGCATTTCCACAACATGAGAGAGACAATTTGGCAAGGATCTTCATGACATGATCACAAGGACAGAGTTATATCACAACTGGATTTTCTGAGCAATTGTGCAAGATACTTTGTAACATTTCTTGTCAGCGTTCTCCCGTTCTCAATTGTATTAGTGCTTTGTTTCAGTGCCATAGCCCTGCTCTCTCTCATTAGAGAAGGTCGACCGTTGATGGCTTAACCTAAAGGCCACCACACCTCAGGCAAGGGGAGAGGTTGAGATAGAGAGCCCCATCTGGTCAGTGTGGGAACCATTGTTGTTGGTGTCACTCTGCACTGCCAATCAGCCATCCAGCCAACTGAGCTAACTGACCACACACTACCCAGCCCCTCCAAGTGATCCAGTGACCAGTGTCAATAGTTACACAGTGACTCAGTAACTCATCTAAGCTCTGATGCCAAGTACATTACTGAGAAAATCCCACATTGTCAGTGATGCTGTTGTTTGGATGAGATATTAACCCAGGGCTCCATCTGCTCTTTCAGCCCATTGAGTTTGCTTCACCATTCATTCATGGTTGATATGTTTCTCAAGGCTATTCTCCTATCTTCTTGTAGAGTCATGGAGTCATACAGGTCTACAGCATGAAAACAGATCCTTCAGCCCAACTTGCTCATTCTGCCCAGTTTTCACAATTTAAAATAGTCTCATTTGCCTGCATTTGGTCCCTATCCCTCCACACCTTACCCATTCATGAGCCTTTCTAAATGTTTCTTAAATGATTAAATTATACTCGCTTCCACCATTACCGCTGGCAGCCTGTTCCAGACACTCAGCACCTTCTGTGTGAAGACCTAGCCCCCCTGGACCCTAGTATATGGGAATGTAAATGTAATCCTGCTCTTCTGATCATGTTCAGATATTACCAATATACAAATCACATATATTCAGAATATAGAAAATCTCAGACCCTTTGCTAGGAAAAAAAATTATTCATTTATCTATTAGCTAACTAAACTCAACCCTCCCACTGAAAACAGTGGCATTAAACAATCAGAGATGGTAGGAATTGCAGATGCTGGAGAATCAGAGATAACAAGGTGTGGAGCTGGATGAACACAGCAGGCCAAGCAGCATCAGAGGAGCAGGAAGGCTGATGTTTCATGCCTAGACCATTCTTCAGAAATGGGGTGGGGAAGTGGCTTCTGAAATACATAGGGAGAGAGAGGGATAGAAGATGGATAGAGGAGAATACAGCATTAACCAATCCACCTATGTTTCTAATCAAGCTATTCAGAGATGTCATCACAGGCCCCTGGAGCAGGTGAGAATTGAACCTGAACCTGCAGGTCCAAAGGTAGGGACACCACCAGTGTGACGACCCACAGTAAACAATCAAACTCTACCACCCAAAGACATTTTTCCATCCCCTCCCCTGTCAGCTTTCCGGAGAGACCACTCTCTCCATGACTCCCTTGTTCGCTCCACACCGCCCTCCAACCCCACCACATCCGGCACCTTCCCCTGCAACCGCAGGAAGTGCTACACTTGCCCCCACACCTCCTCCCTCACCCCTATCCCAGGCCCCAAGATGACATTCCACATTAAGCAGAGGTTCACCTGCACATCTGCCAATGTGGTATACTGCATCCACTGTACCCGGTGTGGCTTCCTCTACATTGGGGAAACCAAGCGGAGGCTTGGGGACCGCTTTGCAGAACACCCACGCTCGCTTCTCAATAAACAACTGCACCTCCCAGTCGCAAACCATTTCCACTCCCCCTCCCATTCTTTAGATGGCATGTCCATCATGCGCCTCCTGCAGTGCCACAATGATGCCACCCGAAGGTTGCAGGAACAGCAACTCATATTCCACTTGGGAACCCTGCAGCCCAATGGTATCAATGTGGACTTCACAAGCTTCAAAGTCTCCCCTTCCCCCACCGCATCCCAAAACCAGCTCAGTTTATCTCCTCCCTCCACTGCACCACACAACCAGCCCAGCTCTTCCCCTCCACCCACTGCATCCCAAAACCAGCCCAGCCTGTCTCTGCCTCCCTAACCGGTTCTTCCTCTCACCCATCCCTTCCTCCCACCCCAAGCCGCATCTCCATCTCCTACCTACTAACCTCATCCCACCTCCTTGACCTGTCCGTCTTCCCTGGACTGACCTACCCCCTCCCTACCTCCCCACCTATACTCTCCTCTCCACCTATCTTCTTTTCTCTCCATCTTCGGTCCGCCTCCCCCTCTCTCCCTATTTATTCCAGAACCCTCACCTCATCCCGCTCTCTGATGAAGGGTCTAGGCCCGAAACGTCAGCTTTTGTGCTCCTGAGATGCTGCTGGGCCTGCTGTGTTCATCCAGCCTCACATTTTATTATCTTGGATTCTCCAGTATCTGCAGTTCCCATTATCACTCTAAATATTAGTTGGTTTTTACTGGGCCCATTTATTTTACCCTTTTGACCATAATTATAAATAGTTTAAGATGTTTCTATTTCAAATAATTTGGACTGCTGTGTAGCTCAGGGAACTATGTCTCCTTGTGCGGACACATTTTTAGCGCATTTTCACCAAACTTCATTATCATCATCATCATCATAGAATCTCTACAGTGTGGAAATAGGTCCTTCAGTCCAACAAGTCCACACCGACCCTCAGATCCATTCCCCCTATAACCAACCCTGAACAGTACGGGCAATTTAGCATGGCCAATCCACTGAGCCTGCTATAGGTGCCATATTGTTCACCATGGTTCCGATGGTATTGAAACTTGTACAAGCCAGACCATTGTTGGTTCAAAGACCTACTCCAGAGACATGAGCACAAAAACCTAGGCTGAAGCTGTGATCCTGGCTGCTTGAGTGGTTGTAAAGTATCCCAGATAGTTTTGAAGAACAATCAGGACTTTTTTCTGCAATGCCCCCTCCCAACCCCTTGCCTTCTGCAATATCCAACTCTTAAAAACCATCGCATAAACAAAATCTTGTGCTGTAATATGTGAGGGTTTACTGTGCTCAAATTTGTTGCCATGTTTTCTATATTATGGCAGTCACTACATTTCAACACTAAAAGTGCACAAGGGCTTGGGGACATCCTGGGATTGAGAAAATGTGCGACAATCAAAAGCTCTTCCTTTAAACTAAAATACCTGTTGTAACATTGAATTTCAAAATAAGCATTACTTTTTTGATATGGACAAAAATAAGAATGGAGGGGAAGGAACATTAGGCCTAATGGTCAGAATTTTTGACAAATTCCCATAAGGTGGCCTAGCTTTTGTGAGCTCTTGAAAATGAAATGCTAAAACTTAACTTAAATTGCCCCAGGTCTAACTATTTATTTTAACAACTGAAGTATTTTTCTAAAGTGCTGATCAGATCCAAAGGGCTATTTGTTTTGTTCAAAGCATAAGATAGACAACCAAAAATTAATCACCAGCTGAGGGTCATAAAATCAGAATACAACCTGGGGTTCTCTTTTGTTGTGGTGGTAACGGACCCACCCTTGAAGCAGAAGGCTTAGGCCAAAGACACATGTTCCAGAAATTATGTCATAACATCGCTGAAAAAGCTGGGTAATAATATCTACTGTCAGCTTCAAGGAATTAATCTACTTGTGTTAGGGATATGAAACGGGAATCAATTTTGTGCATGTGCAGTACAAGCAGACTTAAGATGTGTGAAACTGAAACTAATGTTCTTTTTTAAACAAATCTCCCAAAACAACTTTCAAAAGTACCAGAATATTTGGCGAAACAATGTTTATGTGAAAGAAATCTCTCTGCAACCCTTGATCCCTTTACTGATCAAGAACCTATCGATCTCTTTCGTAAATACTCTCAAAGACTTGACCTCCGCAGCCCTCTGTGGCAACGATTTCCACACATTCACCATCCTCTGGCTGAAGAAAATCTGCCTCATCTCAGCTCTAAAGGGTTGTCCCTTCACTCTGAAGTTGAGCCCTTGGTCCTAGTCTTCCTACTAACGGAAACATCTTCTCCATGTCCGCTCTATCCAGGCTTCTCAGTATTCTGCAAGTTTCAATCAGATCTCCCCCTCATCCTTCTAATTCCATTGAGTGCAGACCGAGAGTCCTCAACTGCTCCTCAAATGACAAGCCCTTCGATTATTCTTGTAAAACTTGTCTGGACTCCATCCAACTCCAGCGCATCCTTCCTTAGATACAGGGGTCAAATCTGTTTGCAATATAACAAATACAGCCTGACTAGAGGCTTACGAAGCCTCTTCAGTACATTTCTGCTGTTGCACTCTAGCCCTCTTGAAATGCATGCTACCATTGCATTTGCCTTCCTACCTACCAGCTGGAGCTACATGTTAACCTTAAGAAAATCCGAAACTAGGGCTCTCAAGACCATTTGTGCTTCAGATTTCCGAAGCCTTTCCCCATTTGGAAAATAGTCTTTGCTTCTATTCTCCTTACCAAGATGCAGAATCTTACCCTTTCCCACATTTAGTCCATCTGCTAATTCTTTGCCCATTCTCCCAGCCTGTCCAACTCTTTCTGCAGTCTCCCCACCTCCTTAAACTACCTGCTCCTCCACCTACAGAAGTGCAAATCTTATTCTTTCTTTCAATTCTTATGCTCAAACCTTTCTTTCTTTGCCTCTCCTGGAAACATTGAAATTCCTGTGATCCATTCCAATAACTCTGAGACACCCAGAGTGTCCATTCTTTGTATACAAGATGGGACAGCAAATCAGGGAACAGTCTGAATGCAGCAATCATTGCAGGCAAATCCAATCCTACTGTCGGCTAAAACAGCGGCAGGAGATGGAGTCAATCTCCTCTGTCTGAGCTGTGACCATTGAGGGTTTATTGTAACTCTCCTGAAAGCCAACCTGGGAGCATCGCCAAAGAAAGACACCCAAAGAATTGCAGATACTGGAAATCAGAAGCAAAAGCAGAAGTTGCTGGAAAACACCCAGCAGTCTGGCAGCATTAGTGGAGAGAAAGCAGAGTTAATATTTTGGATCCGCTGACCCTTTTCCAGAATGATGTTTCAATTCTGAAGAAGAGCCCAAAGAAGAACAGATAAAAAGTGGGGAAGAACTTTAAGATATTGGCACTGCTGGTGCAAAGCATCACACTTCCCTTTATGGAATATCATTGGTGGAGAAATATACTTAACTCTGCTTAAAATTTCTTCTTCTAAAGGAATTGCCAGATGCTGAAATTATGGAATGCCATGCACAGAAACTGTTTCTGCATTAGGCACATTCCCTAATCCCACATTCCTATTTCTATCACTCTGCTATCGAGAGTGAGTTTAACATTAGCTTTGTGGGTCTAGATATAACATTTATCTAATTCACCCCGCCAGCTTTACAATGCATGTTTAACGTAGCTTCAAAGGTTCTAGTGGATTAACAAGTTTAAAGAGGTGATAACCGAATGAGGAGACTGTTGGTCACGTGAGAGGGATTTGGGGTTGTTTTGGCCAGAACAGAAGCCAAAACAGGCTGTAGGGCAGGGATGTAGAGGCTGGATATTCGGGGGATCGGGAGCAAGACCCCAAAGGGACCAACTCTCTACCAACGAACCCTGTTGACAAAACCAATTAGTCTGAAGCTGATTAACTTGGCTCGACTCACTTCAAGCTGATTCCTATGACCCACCCACGAGATGTAGGAGAAGCAGCAGGCCATTCAGCCCATCGATTCTCTCTGCCAATCACCAAGATCGTGGTTGATCTGATAATCATCGAGTCATAGAGTCATAGAACAAGGAAACAGGCCCTTCGGCCCAACTCTTCCATGATGACTAGGTTTGCTAAACTGAATTAGCCCCATTTGCTAAACTGTACTAATCCGATTTGCCTGTGTTTGGCCCATATCCCTCTCAACCTTTCCCATCTATTTTTCTGCCCAAATGTCTTTAAAATGTTGTAATTGTACAGGCTTCTACCACTTCGTCTGGCAGCTCATTCCATACACACAACACTATCTGCATGAAAAAGTTGCCCTTTTGGTCCCTTTTAAATCTATCCTGTCTCACCTTAAACCTATGCCGTCTAGTTTTAGATTCCCCTACCCTGGGGAAAGACCTTTGCTACTCCACCCATCTATACCCCTCATCATTTTTATGATAAGGTCATCCCTTAGCCTCCTGAGTTCCAAGGAGTAAAGTCCCAGCCTTTTCAGCTTCTCCTTATAACTGAAACCTTCCACTCTTGGTAACATCCTCGTAAAACATTTTTGCAGAGTTTCTAGTTTAATAACATCCCCCCCATAGCAATCCTCAACTCCACTTTCCTGCCTTCTCCCCATCACCCCATGATCCCCTTACTGATTAAACATCTGTCTATCTTCTCAGCCTTGAATATAACTAATGACCCAGCCTCAATAGCCCTCTGTCGTAAAGAGTTCTACGGTTCACTCTGCTCTAAGAGAAGAAATTCATCCACATCTCTGCCTTAAATGTACAACCTCTTATTCTGAGATGATGTCTTCTGGTTCTAGCTCTCCTACAAGGTGAAATAACATTTCTGTATCACCCTGACAAGCCCTTGAAATATCTTGTACGTTTCAATGAGATTGCCTTTCATTATTCTGTATTCCAATGTGTACAGGCCCAGTTTCAATGCAAATCGCAAGGACCATGAAGAAAATTGTCCTTCAGAAGAAATTGTTACAGTTAGCATAACAGTTTGTTCTTGTACTAGTGTCCAACAAGAAAATAAATGATCACTTGTATCTCTGACCGAAGTAAGCTGCAAAACCACTTATAAATTCCATTTTGAAAAAGATATTATTTTGAGCTGTTTTGGTTTTAAAACAAGAAGTGTGAGGTTTAAATGGGGCAAAATTCTGTTGTTGTGAAAAAACCTGAAATAGTCAAAGTTGGACCTTTTGTTTTGCCCAGAATTAACGCTAAGATGCATGTCACCGACTGATGTAAGCAATTCAGCAATTTCTGTTTTATCCAATGCCAATCCAATGATCGTAGGGACTAAAAGGTGTCAAAGACAGAGTTGATAACAAACACCAAATATGCCATAAAATTTATTGGCCTATGAGTTATTAACTGCATAAATCTGTGGAAAAGGAGGGCTTTGTTCCTGCTGTAATGGAAAATTTGAGATAGCATTTCAGACAGGTGTCATGACACAATGAATCCATTGTCTTATTGAAATCAGTCTTTGAAGTGGCATTATAATCAAATAGTTTTCTGCTGTTAAGCCAATGTGAAGTGTACAATGTTGCCATGGTACTTATTCATTAACATTTCTCCAGATAAGCAGCACTTTTAGAATGTGTAAAAATGGATCAGAAAGTGAGCTGGGGCCAATGTTCTCTTCCACCTAAGATGGAGCAAGATTGTTATCAGAAAATGAGGAAAATTATCAGGCAATGAGGTCAGTTTCTTACCTCCTGACTTTTTTAATTAGATCCACTCATAGGATGTGGGTCTCATCGGCTAGGCCAACATTTATTGTGCATCCAAATTGCCCAGAAGGTGGGCCAGCAGTTCCCTTCCCCAAAGGGCACTAGTGAACCAGATGGTATTGTCCCCCCCAACAAGCAATTCATAGTCATCACTAGACTCATAATTCCAGGCTTTTATTGGATTTACTGTGGCAGGATTTGAATCCAGGTCCCCAAGACATTATCTGGGTCTTTGGGCTAACAGTCCAGTGATAATACCACTAGGCCGTCACATCCCCATTGGCTTCATAGTCATCATTAGATAATAATTCAGTATTTCTTTGATGATTTCAAATTCTCATCTACCTTTTGCTGATCATTTACCCATTCTCCATTTCTATATCCAATGCTTTGTACTCAGCCTTTAAATGGTACTTCAGTTGATGTCAACTAATTGATAATTAATTCACTGTCATGCAAGAGGGATTCTGAGGCAGCTGTGTCCTTTAAATTTAACCCCAGCAGCTGCTGGAATTTAAATGCAGTTAATTGATCCACTGGGTCTCACAGAGGGTCACAGTGATCACTGTCAATTGTTGTAAAAGCCACCCTGGGAGGTCCTCTTGTGGCACTGCGGTAGTGTCCTTGACCCTGAACTGAAAGGCCTGGGTTCAATTCCCAGCATGCTCCTGAGGTGGGTAATAATATCTATAAACAGGTCTGGGGGGTGAAGGCAGGAACAACACAGGGTGGAGTTGGAGGAGCAGGGAAGTTGACAATTTGGTTCAGGACTCTTCCTCAGCATCAGTAGTTCTGACTATCTCTGGGGGTGAAGGCTGGCCTGGTTCACTCATGTCCCTCAGGGAATGAAATGTATTATTTTTTCCTGGCCTGGTCTACATGTGACTCCAAACCCACAGTAATGTAGTTGACTTTTAACAGCCCTTGAAATGCTGAGTGAGCCTTCCACTCAAGGACCAGGGGGTGGGGCGGGGTGGCGTGGTGTGGGGGGCATGACTATATGCTAAGGAGTGCGTTCGAGCATAGGACGGTCACAGCTACTGCAAGGGGGGTAGTAACCCACGATCTAAGGCCATTCAGCTATAGTGCACTGAGGGAAGGGCTAGTAACTTTTAGAAAACCTGTCCCCTCCCCCAACCAGACTGTATGTTTGTAATGGGCTGCATATAGTTATCACTGTGTGATTGGATTAAGGCACCTAAGAAAGGCTCATCTGAGGAACCTGGTATTTTAACCTATTTTCCGATTTTAAAATGTTTTGTGATGTACTTATCGATATTTTATGAACAAAGTATATTCTTGCCAGAGGAAGTTGGGAGGGCCAACAAATGTAGAAAACAGGATGGGGAGTAGGCTATTCCGCCCTTCAAATTTGCCCCACCTTTAATGTGATCATGGCCGATCATCCAACTCAGTCCCCTGTTCCTGCTATCTCCCCCATACCGTTTGATCTCTTCAACCCTAAGAACTACATCTAACTTGTTCTTGAAAACATTCAATAGTTTGATCTCAACCACTTTCTGTGGCAGAGAACTCCACAGGCTAACTGCCCTCTGGATGAAGCATTTTCTCTTCAATTCAGTCCTAAATGGCCTGCCCCTTATCCTTAGAGAGTGACCCTGATTCTGGTCTCTTTGGTCATCGGGAACATCCTTCCTGTGTTTATTCTGTCTAATCCTGTTAGAATTTTATAGGCTTCTATGGGAACCCCTTATTCTTCTAAACTCCAGACCCTGTGCGGACCAGGTGGCAGGAGTATTTGACAGCTTTAGCCTTTCATTAGTACAATCCCATTTCTCCACTTGCTTGAAGAAGACCACCAACATCTTGGTGCCAAAGAAGAATCACACAGCATGTCTCAATGACTACCGCCCGGTGGCTCTGACCTCCATAATGATGAAGTGCTTTGAGAGTTCAGTCATGGCTCACATCATTGTCAGTCTCCCAAATTGCTCTGATCCCTTGTAATTTGCCTACCAGCACAACAGGTCCACAGCAGGCACCATCTCCCTACACTCATCCCTGGATAACAAGGATATTATTGCAGGCTCCTACTTATTGATTACAGCTCCACCTTCAACACCATAATTCCAAACAAACTCATCCCTAAACTCTGAGACCTAGGCCTTGGCTTTCCCCTTTGTAACTGGATCCTCGACTTCCTGACCCACAGACTGCAATCAGTAAGGATAGGCCATAACATTTCCTCCAACATAATCCTCATCACTGGTGCCGCACAAAGCTGTGTACTCAGTCCCCTACTATACTCCTTATACACTCAACACTGTGTGGCCAGATTCCGCACCAACCCTATTTACAAGTTTGCTGACAACATCACATTGTCGGTCGTATCTCAAACAACGACAAGGCAGAATATGGGGAAGAGATTGAGTGCTTAATGGCATGGTCATCCACCCAAGTCCAACACTGGCACCTCCTCATCTTAACAGCATGGTGGAAAGACAAAAATCTCTCCACCAATGTCAGCAAAACGAACGAGCTGGTCATTGACTTCGCGAAGCAGAGTGGAGGGCACGCCCCTGTCTGTGTCAATGGAGCTGAGATGGAGAAGGTCTGAGAGCATCAGTTTCCTAGGAGGGACCATCACCAACAACCTGCCCTGGTCCACCCGTGTCAATACCACAGTCACATAGGCACAGCAATATTTCTACTTCCTCAGGAAGCTAAGGAAATTCAGCATGTCCATAATGTCTCTGACCAATTTTTATAGACGCGCCACAGAAAGCATCCTATTCAGATACATCACAGCTCGGTACGGCAACTGCTCTGCCCACAGCCGCAAGAAACTGCAGAGAGTTGTGAACTTAGTTCAGTCCATCACGCAAACCAGCCTCCCATCCACTGACTCCATCTACACTTACTGGGAAGTGGGATTAGTGCATATAGGCTGGCACAGACTTGATGGGCCAAAGGGTCTGTTCTGCGCTGTATGACTCGAAGATTCTAAGAACATTGAGAGTATGATAATCAAGATGATGATTCAAAAGGCAAAGCTAATGTAAAGCGATATTCAACACCCTTAGAATTGATATTTCAGAGAAATGTGCCTTTAATTAGAACATTGCTCAGATTATTAACCTTTGAGATTGCTGACCAGAAAGGGGAAAACAGAAGAAACTCAGGGTTGAGGTAAGGCTAGTTAATCCATCAATCTGCAGCTCATCAGGTTTAGCTATTTGAATCAGGAACATATTGCAGGAAAAGGATCAGGAATTATTGATTTGAAAAGCTTTCACAGTCCCCAATCTGCCTTAGCTTCAACAAGTCTCATAATTTATTAAAACATCTGAAAGCTCTTAAAGTTTATATGACCTTTATACAGACTCTGTCATAGTATAGCTGGTAATGCTTAGAAAGTTATAAAAATACCTATGTTCCATCAAGTAAACTGACAGCAGAACTGTTTGAAGCAATGCTCTGGTGAAAAAAGATAAACTTTGCTTTAGATTACTGTTAGTCTTCTGTCTGCCTGCACAATTCCTTTTACATTACCTTCCAACAAAATTAGATTAAGGCGTGTTCTTTGAAAATTTTCCTTAGAAATCTTTTATATGCAAGGGCTAAGTTGATAATACTAGACATATTTTGCATATTTGATGTTGGTAACTTGCCATGGAGTGAAATTGGCATTTATGTTTAAAAGTGTGTCTTCTTTGCCGCAGAAGCTCAGATATAGATTTGGAAGCAAACTGTGAGCTGATCTTGCCCAAATGTTACCAGCCTCGATCGGACTTCACTCTGAGAGAGAACAGTGTAACCGGACTCTCCAAGACACAAAGGAAACTCATCATCCCTGAACGTGAGGGGCTGTCTAAGATGAAGGAGAGAAGCATCAAGGTGGAATCTCACCAACTCTGACTTTCTTCTGCCTTTGGAGTTAGCCTTGTGCTGTTTCAACCATATGGAGTTGCCAATCTAACAGCTGCCTCTATATATGCCATCCTGTTAGACAGGAAGGGCCCATCGGGAGAGGCAGGCAGTACTGATTCATGTGTCAGAGGTCACAACGATACCTCAAGGTGGAGGTGAAGCCTTCAGCTTATTAAAAAAATGTACGACAAACAACCACTGGTATGCCACGACTGAAGAGATGGACCCACATGCTCCTGCATCCCTCCCCCACCCCCAACCTCTCCCTGACCTCAGGGTGCTTATGATCACAGCCATGACCATTCTGTTTCCTGTCACTCTTCCCAACTGGCCACCTCCCCCTGAGATGCTGATGCCATTCAACCCATCAGCACATACTGGGCTTGAGGACTGCTTTTAACCCTGCCACCAGACTGATTTCCGATACACTGATGGGAGGTTTGGGTGGATTGTGGACACTCAAGACTGAGACAAATAGATTTTTCATCAGGGGAGGAATCAAGGGTGATGGGGAGAGAGCAACAAAGTGGGTGTGCTGTATGTTGGATCAGCTATATTGAATGGCAGAGCATGCTCAAAGGGCCAAATGGCCTGCTCCTGTTCCTACTTTCTATGTCATGAAGAGAATAATAACTGCTAAGGCTCAGATGTATTCTGAGCAGAACAGTATGGCTAACCTTTCAGCTTAAAATAAATAGTTCTTGAATTGTATTCAGAGTTTGTGCCAAATCTGGAAAGGCTGTTTGTTTCATCACATTTATCTATTTTTCTGGAAGAAACTAAACTCAGGGTCAAGGTAATTTTTTGTAATATCTTTACAGTGCTGATTTTAAAAATGTCTCTTTGTTTAACCCTCAATGTGCAGTGGAATAGGTCAACCCTACAAACTATTGTTCCTCAAATGTACAACATTAAACATTAATTGAAAAATCAGGAGCTTATATCTTTCTTGTACTCATTACTGATGAGGCAGGGTACCGAGGAGGTTTGGAGGTCGGGTGGGGTATCTGAATGACCCCAGGCATGGTCAATCTAGTCCTTTTCCTTGCTGAGGTCCAGCTGACCCAGATGATAGTATTATCTTTGTGACATTTAAATCCAGCAGATTGTAACTTCTTTAACCTTAAAACAGTTCTGGATGTTTACCTCAGTTATAGAATCATAGAGTCATTCAGCACAGAAACAGACTCTTCGGTCCAACCAGCCCATGCTGACTATAATCCCAAACTAAACTAGTCCCACTTGCCTGTGCTTGGCCCATATCCCTCCAAACATTTCTTACTCATCTATTTATCCAAATGTATTTTAAATGTTGTAAGTGTACCGGCATCCGCCACTTCCTCAGGACGTTCATTCCACACATGAACCAAATGTTGATTAAAATGTCACGTTAGCCAGATGGAAAACATGAAGAGACAATTCGCAGCTTAAGTGGGATTCTTCACAGAAAGTTCTGTTTGGAAAGGATAACAGAACACATTTCGAAAAACACAACTGAATTTGGGAGTTTACCCTGCAACTGCAGGAAGTGCTCCACTTTCCCCCACACCTCCCCCCCACCCCCATCCCAGGCCCCAGGATGACCTTCCATATTAAACAGATGTTCACTTGCACATCTGCCAATGTGGGTATATTGTATCCATTGCACCCGGTATGGCTTTCTCTACATTGGGGAAACCAAGCGGAGGCTTGGGGACCGCTTTGCAGAACACCTCCGCTCGGTTCGCAACAAAGCTGTAGAGTGTGGGAGCCGTGGTTTACGAAGGAGGTGGAATCTCTGGTCAAGAGGAAGAAGGTGGCTTATGTTAGGATGAGATGTGAAGGCTCAGTTAGGGCACTTGAGGGCTACGAGATAGTCAGGAAAGACCGAAAGAGAGACCTCAGAAGAGCCAGGAGGAGACATGAGAAATTGTTGGCGGATAGGATCAGGGTAAACCCTAAGGCTTTCTACAGGTATTTAAGGAATTAAAGAATGACGAATGTAAGATTAGGCTCAATCAAGGATAGTAGTAGTAAGTTGTGTGTGGAGTCAGATGAGATAGGGGAAGCGCAAAATAAATGTTTTTCAACAGTATTCACTCCAGAAAATGACAACGTTATCAAGGAGAATACTGAGATACAGGCTACTAGGCTAGATGGGATTGAGGTTCACAAGGAAGAGGTGTTAGAAATCCTTTAGAGGGTGAAGATAGATAAGTCCCCTGGGCCGGATGGGATTTATCCTAGGATCCTCTGGGAAGCCAGCGAGGAGATTGCCGAGCCTTTGGCAATGATCTTTAACTCGTCATTGTCTACAGGAATAGTGCCAGACAACTAGAGGATAGCAAATGTGGTTCCCCTGTTCAAGAAGGGGAGTAGAGACAACCCTGGTAATTATAGACCAGTGAGCCTTACCTCAGTTGTTGGTAAAGAGTTGGAAAAGGTTATAAGGGATAGGATTTATAATCATCTGGAAAAGAATAAATTGATTAGGGATAGTCAGCACGGTTTTGTGAAGGGAAGGTCGTGCCTCACAAACCTTATTGAGTTCTTGAGAAGGTGACCAAACAGGTAGATGAGAGTAAACCGGTTGATGTGGTGTATATGGATTTCAGCAAGGCGTTCGATAAGGTTCCCCACAGTAGGCTATTGTACAAAATGCGGAGGAATGGAATTGTGGGAGATATAGCAGTTTGGATCAGAAATTGGCTTGCTGAAAGAAGACAGAGGGTGGTAGTTGGTGGGAAATGTTCATCCTGGAGACCAGTTACTAGTTGTGTACCGCAAGGGTCGGTGTTGGGTCCACTGCTGTTTGTCATTTTTATAAATGACCTGGATGAGGGCGTAGGAGGATGGGTTAGTAAATTCGCAGACGACACTAAGGTCGGTGGAGTTGTGGACAGTGATGAAGGATGCTGTAGGTTGCAGAGAGACGTAGATAAGCTGCAGAGCTGGGCTGAGAGGTAGCAAATGGAGTTTAATGCAGACTAGTGTGAGGTGATGCACTTTGGTAGGAGTAACCAGAAGGCAAAGTACAGGGCTAATGGTAAGATTTTTAGTATTGTAGATGAGCAGAGAGATCTCGGTGTCCATGTACACAGATCCTTGAAAGTTGCCACCCAGGTTGTCAGGGCTGTTAAGAAGGCATAGACTGTTTTAGCTTTTATTAATAGAGGGATCGAGTTCCGGAACCAAGAGGTTATGGTGAAGCTGTACAAAACTCTGGTGCGGCTGCACTTGGAGTATTGTGTACAGTTCTGGTCACTGCATTATAAGAAGGATGTGGAAGCTTTGGAAAGGGTGCAGAGGAGATTTACTAGGATGTTGCCTGGTATGGAGGGAAGGTACATTTAAGTCGTCATTGGATAAGCACATGGATGTACATGGAATAGTGTAGGTTAGATGGGCTTGATATCGGTATGACAGGTCGGCATAACATCGAGGGCCGAAGGGCCTGTACTGTGTTGTAATGTTCTACGTTCTATGTTATACAACTGCACCTCCCAGTTGCAAACCATTTCAACTCCCCCTCCCATTCCTCAAATGACATGTCCATCATGGGCCTCCTGCAGTGCCACAATGATCCCACCCGAAGGTTGCAGGAACCCTGCAGCCCAATGGTATCAACGTGAACTTCACAAGCTTCAAAATCTCCCCTTCCCGCACTGCATCGCAAAAGTAGCCCAGTTCTTCCCCTCCACCCACTGCATCCCAAAACCAGCCCAGCCTGTCTCTGCTTCCCGAACCTGTTCTTCCTCTCACCTATCCCTTCCTCCCACCTCAAGCCGCATCTCCATTTCCTACTTACCACCTCATCCTGCCTCCTTGACCTGCCCATCTTCCCTGGACTGACCTATTCCCTCCCTAACTCCCCACCTATACTCTCCTCTCCACCTATCTTCTTTTCTCTCTATCTTCGGTCTGCCTCCCCCTCTCTCCCTATTTATCCCAGAACCCTCACCCCATCCCCCTCTCTGATGAAGGGTCTAGGCCTGAAACGTCAGCTTTTGTGCTCCTGAGATGCTGCTGGGCCCGCTGTGTTCATCCAGCCCCACACTTTGTTATCTTGAATTTCGGAGTTTCTCTGGGTTAACAGCTTGAAAGCCTGGATTTGTCCTGTCACAACTAAAGAATATAACATACTACCAAGGTCACTGAACAACATTTGAATTTTAAGCTTGGGTCATGCTTTGCAATCCACAACAATTCTGTGCCATTTACACGCAGCCTTCACCTATTTGCTGGAATCTTGTGTTTTCCCAGGTTTCATCTCAGATTTCTGGCATCTGCCATACTTTTTATTTTGAAAGGTCGAATGCTTGCCCAGCTGTAGAGACATAGAATATAGAAAACACAAGCAGTAGGAGTCCATTCAGCCCT
Source organism: Stegostoma tigrinum (assembly GCF_030684315.1). Classification (NCBI taxonomy): domain Eukaryota; kingdom Metazoa; phylum Chordata; class Chondrichthyes; order Orectolobiformes; family Stegostomatidae; genus Stegostoma; species Stegostoma tigrinum. Next base: position 42,936,691 of record NC_081377.1, on the reverse strand, counting down.
TCAAGCCTGCTCTCCCATTCAATATGATCATGGCTGAAGCTTAGTATCCCGTTTTCACTTTCACTCCATTCATAGAGTTGTAGAGTCTTTGAGCAGAGAAACAGGCCATTTGGCCCAACTTGTCCATGCTAACCAGGTTTCCTGAACTGAACTTGTCTCATTCGCATGCATTTGGCCAAATTCCCTCTATCCAAGTAGTTGTCCAAGTATTTTTTAAATGTTCTATAAGGTCATACAAAAACAGTGAATCCTGTAGCACTAAGAAATGTATCGGAATTCTACTTGAAAACTTTCAATGTTTTGGCCTCAGCCACTTTCTGGGACAGAGAATTTCACAGGCTTTTAGCCCCCTGGGTGTAGACATTTCTCCACATCTCAGTCTGAAATGGCCTTCCTCATGTTCTTAAATGGTGACCCCCGGTTCTGCGTTCCAACGTCAGAACCATCTTTCCTGCATTTATAATGTTTCAGATGTGGGCAACACCATTTCTTGCTCTTAACATTCAGTTCCCCCAACTGTCTCAATGAGATTTGACTAGAGGAAGGTATTGGGGAGATATCAGAGGTGGGTTCTTCTCACAGAGAGTGCTGGGTGTGTGGAATACGCTGCTGGCAGTGGTAGTGGAGTCAGATACTTCAGATACTTTTAAGCGACACTTAGAAAGACACATGGAGGATAGTAAAATGTAGGGTATGCAGGGTAGATTGTGAACTTAGCTGCCAGACTTTAGGCACAAGGTGTGAGGCTGGATGAACACAGCAGGCCGAAAGGCCTGTACTGTACTGTACTGTTCTATGTTCTAGACCATGTTGAAGAAGATAAAATTGCCAACTTGTTGATCATTCAAGTAGACACACACTGTATTGTGTGAAAATAGTCCATGCCTGTATTCTTTTTTCCAAAGTGCAAAACTTCACATTTACTCACATTGTCCACATACAATTTGTTTAGAATGAACTGTTGGGAGGAAGTAGGTAACTAAGTGTTACAGTATTTTCAAACACTTTATACTATACTTTAGTAGTATAAAGTAGTGACTCTAAAAAGTTTCAGTATCAGTTTGCTACCGCAGCCTGGGTGTATCCTCTATCAAATATTCAAGAAGAAACATTTTGCAAAAAAAAACTATCTAACGTCTGCCAGAAACAGTAGGAACTGCAGATGCTGGAGAATCCGAGGTAACAAGGTGTGGGGCTGGTTGAGCACAGCAGGCCAAGCAGTGTCTTGGCCTAGGCCCGAAATGTCAGCTTTCCTGCTCCAAAGATGCTGCTTAGCCTGCTGTGTTCATCCAGCCTCACACCTTGTGCCTAAAGTCTGGCAGCTAAGTTCACATACTTAAGAGTTAGATATAGATCTTCGAGCTAGATTGATCAAAAGGTATGGGGAAGAAAGTGGGAATAGAATTCTGAATTGGATGATCAGCCATGATCAAATTGAATTATGGAGCAGGCTCAAAGGGCTGAATGGCTTACTCCTGCTCCTATTTTTTCTGTTTTTATATTTCGATATTGAATCTATGGATGATTCTGCGTCAGGCGATGGGGGTTATTTAGGCCACATTATAAGGCCATAAGACCATAAGACTATAAGACATAGGAGTGGAACTAAGGCCATTCGGCCCATCAAGTCCACTCCACCATTTAAATCATGGCTGATGGGCATTTCAACACCACTTCCCTGTCCTCTCCCCGTAGCCCTTGATTCCTCCTGAGATCAAGAATTTGTCGATCTCTGTCTTGAAGGCATCCAACGTCCCGGCCTCCACTGCACTCTGCGGCAATGAATTCCACAAGCCCACCACTCTCTGGCTGAAGAAATATCGTCTCATTTCAGTTTTAAATTTACCCCCTCTAATTTTAAGGCTGTGCCCACGAGTCCTAGTCTCTCCGCCTAACGGAAACAACTTCCTAGCGTCCACCCCTTCTAAACCATACATTATCTTGTAAGTTTCTATTAGATCTCCCCTCAACCTTCTAAACTCTAATGAGTACAATCCCAGGATCCTTAGCCATTCATCATATGCTAAACCTACCATTCCAGGGATCGTCTGTGTGAATCTCCGCTGGACACGCTCCAGGGCTAGTATGTCCTTCCTGAGGTGTGGGGCCCAAAATTGGACACAGTATTCTAAATGGGGCCTAACTAGAGCCTTATAAAGCCTCAGAAGCACATCGCTGCATTTATGTTCCAACCCTCTTGAGATAAAAGACAACATTACATTCGCTTTCTTAATTACAGATTCTACCGGCAAGTTAACCTTTAGAAAATCCTGGTCCAACACTCCCAGATCCCTTTGCACTTCTGATTTGCGAATTTTCTCACCGTTTAGAAAATAGTCCATGCCTGTATTCTTTTTTCCAAAGTGCAAAACTTCACATTTACTCACATAGAATTTCATCAGCCATTTCCTGGATCACTCTCCTAAACTGTCTAAATCTTTCTGCAATGTAACAAATTGTGGAGTTGGATGAACACAGCAGGCCAAGCAGCATCTCAGGAGCACAAAAGATGACGTTTCAGGCCTAGACCCTTCATCAGAGAGGGGGATGGGGAGAGGGTTCTGGAATAAATAGGGAGAGAGGGGGAGGCGGACCGAAGATGGAGAGAAAAGAAGATAGGTGGAGAGGAGAGCCTCCCTCCCTATCTCCCCACCTATACTCTCCTCTCCACCTATCTTCTTTTCTCTCCATCTTCGGTCTGCCTCCCCCTCTCTCCCTATTTATTCCAGAACCCACTCCCCGTCCCCCTCTCTGATGAAGGGTCTAGGCCCGAAACATCAGCTTTTGTGCTCCTGAGATGCTGCTGGGCCTGCTGTGTTCATCCAGCCTCACATTTTATTATCTTGGATTCTCCAGCATCTGCAGTTCCCATTATCTCTAAATCTTTCTGCAGCTTCCCCACCTCCTCAGTACTACCTGCCTGCCCACCTATCTTCGTATCATCAGCAAACCTTGCCAGAATGCCCCCAGTCCCCTCATCTTGATCAGTAATACATAAGGTGAACAGCTGTGGCCCCAACACTGAACCCCGCGGGACACCACTCGTCACCGGTTGCCATTCCGAAAAAGAGACTTTTATCCCAACTCTCTGCCTTCTGTCAGACAGCCAATCCTCAATCCAAGCCAGTAGCTCACCTCGAACACCATGGGCCCCTCACCTTGCTCAGCAGCCTCCCATGAGGCACTGTATCAAAGGCCTTTTGGAAGTCTAGATAGATAACATCTATTGGGTTTCCCTGGCCTAACATACTTGTTACCTCATCAAAGAATTCTAACAGGTTTGTCAGGCATGACCTCCCCTTACTAAAGCCATGCTGACTTGTTCTAATCTGACCCTGCACTTCCAGGGGAATTTAGAAATCTCATCCTCGACAACGGATTCTAGAATTTTACCAACTACCGAGGTTAGGCTAATCGGCCTGTAACTTTACATCTTTTGCCTTGATCCTTTCTTAAACAAGGGGGTTACAACAGCGATTTTCCAATCATCTGGGACTTTCCCTGACTCCAGTGACTTTTGAAAGATCACGACCAAAGCCTCCGCTATTTCCCCAGCCACCTCCCTCAGAACTCTAGGATGTAGCCCTTCGGGGCCAGGAGATTTATCAATTTTTAGACCCCTTAGCTTTTCTAGCACTTTCTCTTTTGTAATAGGGCCTGAGTTTAACCCACTCAAGTACAACCATTTAGAGGTAAAATTGAGCCCCGATCTGTCAGAATTGTCACGTTGAAGACTCGGTTATCGAGGTCTACAGCACAGAAGAATGCCCTTTGGCCCATCGAGTCTGCAGTGGGAGAATCTGGGTAACGATCCTGCTCCATCTCTCAGGCCACAGATCTCTCTCTCTATATAGGAAATAATTTTTCAGCAGGAATCATCACTTTAGATTAGATTCGAACAGCAATGGGCAGCATTGGCAACAAAATACAGGACTATCTCTGGATTAAAAACCAAAAGGGCTGCAGATGCTGTAACTCCGAGGAAGGGTCCCTTGACCTAAAACATTAACTCTGATTTCTCTTCATAGATGCTGCCAGTAACTGCGGGGCTGTTCCAGCAGTTTCTACTTTGGGCTAACAATGGGTTGACTATATTAAGAGTTGTTGCCAAGCATCCTCAGTGGCTAAGTGAGTTTATCCACTGTCTGGGTGAACTATTGAAGCCATTGTTAAAGTGGAAAGTTATTATGTTCAAATTGCAGTTTGTGCTGATTCAGTAGCCTTCAGAATAATGTTGCCCATGACCTGCTCGCTGGTACACAATTGTGAGTTGTTAATGTGGCCCTACAAAAAATTCTTGTTACTGTCGATACTGAACAGCTCCTTCAGGTCCAGGTTATGGGGATTTGATCGAATGAAAGGGAATTATTTTACAGCTACACTACAGACTCTGATTTGACTGTACCATCCCTGGGCATATCACCCTCTGCTGGTCACATAGTGAGCTGCTCGGAACAGATGAGAATGTGGAGCTGGATTTTCACAGGACAATCAATGCCACACAGATTCTGCTCCATTTCTGACCGGACATTCCGATCACAGCTCCTTTAGAAATGTGGAGCTATACTTCCATTGCCACAGAGCTGTTGAGGAAATTGGCCCTCTTTTCATCGTGGTCAGCTATTGCATTCGAACTTTCCAGCTTCCTGGCAGCAGCTGTCAGTGAAACAGATAAATGTGAAGTTACAGCGTCAGGGCTGCGGTGATGATGGTAAGCGGGGATAGATGGTCACATCAGTAAGGTGCCAGCAGGTAGGGTGCCAGATAAATAGGGCGCAGGATAAGCAGGGTGCTATCTGGTTCGGGTGACATGTGCTAGATGGTAAGTTACTGGCTGGGTGGAATGCCACGTTTGTAGGCTCGAGGTTACCAGACTGTAGGTGATACAGTGGATCAGTGGTGCATCACAATACCAGGGACCCAGGTTCAATTCCACTGTCCATGGGAATAGTGCTGGAAGATTGGAGAGTGGCAAACATCATTCCCTTGCTCAAAAAAGGGAATAGGGATAACCCCGGAAATTACAGGCCAGTTAGTCTTACGTCAGTGGTGGGCAAATTATTGGAAAGGGCTCTGAGAGATAGGGTTTATGATCACTTGGAAAGGCACAGTTTGGTTTGTGATAGTCAGCATGGATTTGTGAGGGGTAGATCATGTCTCACAAACCTTATTAAACTCTTTGAAGAGGTGACCAAATATGTAGATGCAGGTACAGCAGTGGATGTGGTACACATAGAATTAAGTACGGTGTTTTATAGGGTTCCCCATAGTAGGCTCATGCAGAAAGTAAGAAGGAATGGGATAGGGGGAAATGTGGCAGATTGGATTCAGAATTGGCTGACCCCTAGAAGACAAAGGGTGGTAGTGGATGGTAAATATTCAACATGGTGCTCAGTTATGAGTGGTGTACCATAAGGATCCATTCTGGGTCCTCCTATTTGCGATTTTTGTAAATGATTTAGATGAAGGAGTGGAAGGGTGGATTAGTAAGTTCGCGGATGATACGAAGGTGGGTCACGTTGTGGACAGTGTGGAGGGCTGTTCTAGGTTACAAAGGGACATTGATAGGTTGCAGAGCTGGGCTGAGAAGTGGCAGATGGAGTTTAACCCAGAAAAGCGTGAGGTGATTCATTTTGGAAGGACGAACTTGAAAGCAGAATAAGGATTAACAGAAAGATTCTTGGCAGTGTGGAGGAGCAGAGGGATCTTGGGGTTCATGTTCACTATTTCCTGAAAGCTGCCACCCAGGTGGATTGAATTGTTAAGAAGGTGTATGGTGTGTTAGCTTTCGTTAATAGAGGGATTGAGTTCAAGAGCCGTGAAGTTATGCTCCAGCTGTACAAAAGCCTGGTTCGGCCACATCTGGAGTATTGTGTCCAGTTCTGGTCGCCTCATTACAGGAAAGATGTGGAAGCATTGGAAAAAGTGCAGAGGAGATTTGCCAGGATGTTGCCTGGAATAGAGGGAAGGTCTTACGAGGAAAGGTTGAGAGAGCTAGGGCTTTTCTCTTTAGAACGATGAAGGATGAGAGGTGACTTGATCGAGGTGTACAAAATGATCAGAGATATAGATAGAGTGGACAGCCAGAGACCTTTTCCTAGGGTGGAGATAGCTATTACGAGGGGGCATAGTTTTAAAGTGAGTGGAAGGAGATATAGGGGAGACGTCAGAGGTAGGTTCTTTACTCAGAGAGTGGTAGGAGCGTGGAATGCATTGCCGGAGAGGGGAGTGGAGTCAGCCTCATTCGGGACATTTAAGCGGCTATTAGACAGGCATATGGATGATAGTATAAGGAAGGGGTGGAGGTTAGATAGACCTTAGGTTTGAGGTAAAAGTTCAGCACAACACCGTGGGCTGAAGGGCCTGTACTGTGTTGTACCATTCCATGTTCTATGTTCCACCCTCGGGCGACTGTCTTTGTGGACTTTGCACGCTCTCCCTGTGTCTGCGTGAGTTTCCTTCGGGTGCCCCAGTTTCCTCCCACAGTCCAAAGATGTGCAGGCTCGATGGATTGGCCATGCTATATAGTTATAGGGATAGGGTAGGTCTGGGTGGGATGCTCTTTGGATGGGTCAGAATGAAGTCGATGGGCTGAATGGCATCTCTCTTCACTGTACATATTCTATGATTCTAGGTGGCTGGATGCCAAGTGAGTAAGGAAGAAGGTGTAAGGGGTAGTGAGCCATGTAAGGGGTGCTATGATTCGGGTAGGTCAGGAGAAGTGGGAGAAATCAGGTCAGGTAAGAGTGGGGGGACACAAGGAGAGGGGTCCAGAGTGGGGAATCACAGATTGATTCTAGGATGTGGGAAAATGGCTGTCTCCTGGGATGGAGTGGACAAGTCCAGTGTGGATTATAGAGGACGTGGTCCTGGGGGAATGAAGGAGCAGTTGGGTCTAGAATGGGGAGGGTCTGCAGGTCTGGAGTGGGTGAAGTACAGTGTGTCCCAGGGTTGGGGGTACCAGGTCAGGGTCTGGGGGTGCACGTAATCTCGGAGAGGTGTCGTTGGGGCTGTGTGATGTAAGAATGGGGTTATTTGAGTTGTTCCTCCATTAGACTGTGCATTTAGTTCTCCAACTCTACCTGAGTGACTATTTATGCAATTTTATTGGAGCCCTCCAACGTTTTCCAATTTAAATGGAGAGATTTGGATCCAGGTGAAGGAAAATTGCTCTGTGGAATCTTCAATTTCTGGACAATGCCTTCAAGCCCTATGTTACAACAGGAATTTGACATAGTCCCCGTGTGTAACTCACATCTACACTCTACTAACAACTGTCTGTTCATCTGAAAATCTAGTCCAAAGTCTTCTTAATCAAGACAAACCATCAGACGAGATCAGATGGGAGTAGGTGGAGGAGGTGTTCAAAATTCTGTGCATTTAGGAAGTTAAACTAGACGACCTAAAGAACATAAATTTAACAGTTCTACCAAATAAGGAGGTAAGGGGTAATGTGCTAGGGACCTGAGTTTTAATCCTGGCTTGGCTGATAGTGGAATTTAAATTCTATCAGAAACTCAGATGAAAGAATTCCATGATGACCATGAAACACTATCAATAACTGTTGGGGTAAAAACCCATCTGGTTCACTAATGCCCTTTAGTGAAGGTAATGCCATCCTTACCAGGTCTGGCCTAAATGTAACTCCATGTCACTCTCTCTCTCTCTCTCTCTCTCTCTCTCTCTCTCTCACACACACACACACACACACACACACACACACAGACACATACTCTCTCAAACACACACACTCGCTCTGACACCCACACACTCATTCTCTCACACACACACTGACTCACACACACACGCATACGCTGACACATACACACATTCACTCTCTCTCAGACACGCACTCTCCAATACACACACTCACTCTCACACACACTCACTCATACACACACTCACACACACAGACACACACTCGCTCTCACACACACACTCACACACTCATTCTCTCACACACACATTGACTCACACACACACGCATACACTGACACATACACACATTCACTCTCTCTCAGAAACACACTCTTCAATACCCACACACACACACAAAACACCCTCACAGACACACACACTCACTCATACACACATACACACATATGCACACTCACTCTCTCACATTCACACACACACACACAAACACACACACACACACTCACACGCTCTCACACGCTCACTCACACTCACTCCCATACACACGCTCACACACACACACACACACACACACACACACACACACACACACACACACACACACACGCACACACACACACACACACACAGCCTCTCTCTCTCTCACACAAACACTCACTCTCACACACACTTGCTCTCACACACACACTCGCTCACACACACCCACTCTCACACACACTCGCTCCCACACACACGCATGCACACACACACTCACTCTCACACACACTCACTCACACACACTCTCAGACACACACACTCACTCTCACACACACACTCACACACACACTCGCTCACACACACACTTGCCCTCACACACACACAATCACTCACACACACTCGCTCTCACATACACTCACTATCACACACACACTCACTCACACACACACTCGCTCACACACACACTTGCTCTCTCACACACTCACTCTCATGCACACACTCACTCTCACACACACTCGCTCTCACACACATCACTCTCACACACAAACACTCTCACAAACACACTCTCTCTCACACACACTCACTCACACACACACTAGCTCACACAACACTCACTCACACACACACACTCACTCTCACACACATTCACTCTTACACACACTCGCTCTTACACACACACTCACTCTCACACAAACACTTTCACACACACACTCACTCTCACACACACTCGCTCTCACACACACGCTCTCACACACACACTCACTCACACACACACTCTCTCACACACACACTCGCTCACACATACACTCGCTCACACACAAACTCACTGTCACACACAAACACTCCCACACACACACACACTCACACACACACTCGCTCTCACACACACTCGCTCCCACACACACGCATGCACACACACACTCACTCTCACACACATTCACTCACACACACTCAGGCATACACACTCGCTCTCACACACACTCACTCTCACACACAAACACTCTCACAAACACACTCTGTCACACACACACTCACTCTCACACACACTCGCTCTCACAAACACTCACTCACACACTTGCTCACGCACACACTCGCTCTCACACACACACTCACTCTCACACACACTCACTCTCACAAACACTCACTCACACACTTGCTCACACACACACTTGCCCACACACACACACTCGCTCACACATGCACTCACTCACACGCACACTTGCTCACGCACACACTCGCTCTCACACACACACTCACTCACACACACTCACTCTCACAAACACTCACTCACACATTTGCTCACACACACTCGCTCACACTCACACACACTCACTCTCACACACACGCTCACTTGCACACACACACTCACTCACTCTCACACACACACTTGCCCACACACACACTCACTCTCACACACACACTCACTCTCATGCACACACACACTCACATGCTCTCACACGCACTCACACTCACTCCCATACACACACTTACACACATACAAACACACAGCCTCTCAGACACACACACACACACACACACACACACACACACACACACACACACTCACACACCACACACACACACACACACACAGTCTCTCTCTCTCTCTCACACACACTCACTCTCACACACACTTGCTCTCACACACACACTCGCTCTCTCACACACTCGCTCTGACTCACACACTCACTCTCACACACACTCGCTCTCACACACACACACTCACACACACACTCGCTCTCTCACACACTTGCTATCACACACACACTCACACACACTCTCGCTCACACACACACTTGCTCACACACACACTGACACACACACACACTCGCTCTCACACACACTCATTATCACACACACACACTCACTCACATATACACTCGCACACACACACTCGCTCACACACACTTACTCACTCTCACACACACACTCGCCCACACACACACTCACTCTCACACACACACTCACTCTCATGCACACACACACTCACACGCTCTCACACGCACTCACACTCACTCCCATACACACACTTACACACATACAAACACACAGTCTCTCAGACACACACACACACACACAGAGTCTCTCTCTCTCTCATACACACACTCACACACACTTGCTCTCACACACACACTCACTCGCACACTCTCTCTCACACACTCACTCACTCACACACACACTCGCTCTCACACACACTTGCTATCACACACACACTCACACACACTCTCGCTCACACACACACTTGCTCACACACACACTGACACACACACACTCGCTCTCACACACACACTCATTATCACACACACTCTCTGACACACACACTCCCTCCCACACACACTTGCTCTCACACACACACTCCCTCTCACACACACTCGCTCTCGCACACTCACACACACGCACTCACTCTCACGCACACACTCACTCTCACACACACACTCGCTCTCACACACACACACACTCACACACTCACTCACTCAAACACACACTCGCTCTCTCACACACACACACACTCACTCTCACACACACTCGCTCACACACACACACACACACACACACACACACACACACTTGCTTTCACAGACACATGATCACAGACAGACTCACTCTCACACACACCCGCTCACACACACACTCACTCTCACACACACTCACTCTCACACACACTCGCTCACACACACTTGCTCACTCACATTCGCTCACACTCGCACACTCTCTCTCACACACAAACTCACTCTCACACACACTCGCTCACACACACACTCACTCACACACACACACTCTCACACACACACTCACTCACACACACACTCACTCTCACACACACACTTGCTCGACAACACACAATCGCTCTCTACACACACTCGCTCTCACACACTCACACACACACACTCACTCACACACTCACTCACTCACACACACTCGCTCTCACACACACTTGCTATCACACACACACACACGGACACAGACACATTCACTCACACGCGCTCACACACACACACCTGCTCACACACACTCGCTCACATACACACACAATCACTCTCACACACACACTCGCTCACACACACACTTGCTCACACACACTGACACACGCACACACACTCGTTATCACACACACTCTCACTCACACACACACTCACTCTCACACACACTTGCTCTCACACACACACTCGCTCTCACACAGTCACACACACGCACTCACTCTCACGCACACATTCACTCTCACACACACTCGCTCTCACACACACACTCACTCTCACACACACACTCGCTCTCACACACACACTCGCTCTCACACACTCACTCACTCACACACACACTCGCTCTCTTGCACACACACACTCACTCTCACACACACTCGCTCACACACACACGCACACTTGCTTTCACAGACACCTGATCACAGACACACTCACTCTCACACACACTCACTCTCACACACACTCGCTCACACTCACACACTCTGTCTCACACACACACTCACTCTCACACACACTCGCTCACACACACACTCACTGACACAGACACACTCACTCTCACACACACACGCACTCACACACACCTTCACTCTCACACACACACTTTCAGACACACACACAGACACACACACACACACACACACACACACACACACACACGGACACACACACATTCACTCACACTCGCTCACACACACACTCGCTCACACACACACACTCACACACACACGCTCACACACACTTGATCACTCACACTCGCTCACACTCACACACTCTCTCTCACACACACACTCACTCTCACACACACTCTCTACACACACTCGCTCACACACACACACTCACTCTCTCACACACTCACTCTCACGCACACATTCACGCTCGCACACACTCGCTCTCACACACACTCGCTCTCACACACACACTTGCTCTCACACACACTCACGCACACACACACTCACTCTCACACTCACACACTCACACACACACACTCACTCTCACACACACTCACTCACATACACACTCGCTCACACCCACACTCGCTCACACACGCACACTCGCTCACACACACACTCGCTCACACACGCACACACTCACTTACTCACACATACACTCACTCTCACACACACTCACTCACACACACACACTCGCTCACAAATACACTTGCTCACACACACTCACTCACTCACACACTGGCTCACACACACACACTCACTCTCATACACACACTCACTCTCTCTCTCACACACACACACACACACACACACACACACTCGCTCTCTCACACACTCACGCACACGCTGACTCTCACACACACTCGTTCACACACACACTCACTCACACACACTCACTCATACACACACACTCACTCACACACACACTCACTCTCACACACACACACTCGCTCACACACACACTCGCCCACACACACACACTCGGTCATGCACACTCACTCACACACACACTCGATCACACACACACTCACTCTCACACACACTTGCTCACACACACACTCGCTCACACACACTCACTCTCACACGCACACTCGCTCACACACACTCGATCACACACACACTCGCTCACACACACACTCACTCACTCACACTCGCTCACACGCACTCGCTCACACACACACTCGCTCACACATACTCGATCACACACACACTCACTCTCACACACACACTCACTCACACACTCACACTCACTCACTCACACTCGCTCACACACACTCGCTCACACACTCACACTCGCTCACACACACTCGTTCACACACACTCGCTCACACACACACGCTCACACACACTCGCTCACACACTCGCTCACACACATACACTCGCTCACACACACTTGCTCACACACACTCGCACACACACTCGCTCACACACACGCTCGCTCACACACACTCACTCACACACACGCACATTCGCTCACACACACACACTTGCTCACACACACTCGCTCACACACACACTCGCTCACACACACACACACTCGCTCACACACACTCGCTCACACACAGACTCACACTCGCTCGCACACACACTCGCTCTCACACACACTTGCTCACACACACACTCACTCTCACACACACTCGCTCACACACACTCGCTCGCACACAGACTCACACTCGCTCGCACACACACTCGCTCTCACACACACTTGCTCACACACACACTCGCTCATACACACTCACTCTCACACGCACACTCACTCTCTCACACACACTCACTCTCACACACACACTCGCTCACACACACACTCGCTCATGCACACTCGAACACACACACAGTCGCTCACACACACACACTCGCTCACACACACTCGCTCACACACACACACTCGCTCACACACACTCGCTCACACACACTCGCTCACACACACTCACACTCGCTCTGCAGTTGCAGTTGTGCACCTTGTCCCATTATTCCTGTTGACTGCTCAATCTGTGATGTACCTCAACGGCCCAGCAGTAAAAGTCCTCACTCCCTGAGCATGCCAAGTTAAGTCTGATATTCGACTGAGCAATTTGGTTCCAACCTGTGAAATTTCCATTAAAACACAAGCAAAATGCTGCAGATGATGGAAATCAGAATTGGAAAGTCTAAATGCTAGTGGAGCTCAGCAGCATCTGTGGAGAGAGAAACAAAGTTAATGTTTAGAAGGCTGTAAAACCTTTCCTCAGAACAGAAAAGATTGCTGGAAATGTTTGGAAATTGCAATTGCTAATCTTAAAACAGAAATTGAAGTATCTTCGTTAATATCAGACTGTATGTGTTTGTGTGTGTGTGTGTGTGTGTGTGTGTGAGTGAGTGTGAGTGTGTGCATGCATGTGTGTGTTTGTGCGTGTGTGTGAGGTTGAGTGTGTGTGAGAGTGAATGTGTGTGAGAGAGTGTCTGTGCGTGTGTGTGAGAGAGCGAGTGTGTGTGTGCGTATGTGTGTGTGTGAGATTGTGTGTGTGCATGTGTGAGAGAGCGAGTGTGTGTGTGTGTGAGAGACTGTGTCTGTGAGAGAGAGTGTATATGTGTGTGTGAGAGTGTGTGTGTGAGAGAGAGTGTATGTGTGTGTGTGAGAGTGAGTGTGTGTGAGAGTGAGTGTGTGTGAGTGAGAGAATATGTGTGTGAGAGTGTGTATGTGTGTGTGAGAGAGTGTGTGTGTGTGAGGTTGTGTGCGTGTATGTGAGACAATGTTTGTGTGTGAGTGAGAGAGAGAGCGAATGAGTGTGTGAGTGAGAGAGAGAGAGAATGAGTGTGTGAGTGAGAGAGAGAGAATGTGTGTGTGAGAGACAGACAGTGTGTGAGAGTGTATGTTTGAGAGTGGGTGACAGTGTGTGTGTGAGAGAAATTGCATCCGTGTGTGTGTGAGAGTGTATGTGAGTGTGTGAGAGAGATTGAGTGTGTGTGTGTGTGTGAATGTGTGCACGCACATGTGGGTGTGAGAGAGATTGTGTGTGTGAGAGAGAGTGAGTGTGTGTGAGATAGTGAGTGTGTGTGTGAGAGAGAGGTGGTGTTTGTGTGTGTGTGAGTATGTGAGGGAGATTGTGTGTGTGTGTCACGGGTGTGTGTGAGAGAGATTGTGTATTTGTGTGCGTGAGAGATAGTGAGTGTGTGTGTGAGAAAAAGAGTGTGTGCATGTGTGTGTGAGAGAGAGAAAGTGGATGTGTGTGTTTGAGAGTGTGTGCGTATGTGTGAGAGTGTGCTTGTGTGCTTGTGTGCGTGTGTATGTGAGAGAAAGAGAAAGTTTGCATGTGTGTGTGTGAGAGAGAGAGATTGTGTGTGTGTGCATGAGAGAGAGTGAGTGTGTGTGTGTGTGTGTGTGAGAGAGAGAGTGAGTACGTGTGTGAGAGTGTGTGTATGAGAGAGTGAGAGAATGTAAGAATGTGTGTGAGAGAGAGAGAGTGAGAGTGTGTGAGACAGATTGAGTGTGTGTATGTGTGTGTATGTATGTTTGAGAGTGTGTGTGCGCTTGTGTGTGTGTGTGTATGTGTGTGAGAGAGAGTGTGTGTCTGAGTGAGAGAGAGAGACCGTGTGTGTGTGACAGAGTGTGAGCGTGTGAGAGAGATTGTGTGTGTGTGTGTGTGTGAGAGAGAGAGATTGTGTGTGCGTGTGTGTATGTGTGTGAGAGAGAGTGTGTGTCTGAGTGAGAGAGAGAGTGTGTGTGAGAGATTGTGTGTGTGTGTGAGAGAGAGAGAGAGTGAGTGTGTGTGTGTGAGAGACAGAGTGTGTGAGACAGATTGAGTGTGTGTTTGTGTGTGTGTGCATATGTGTGAGAGACAGAGTGAGTGTGTGTGTGTGAGACAGAGTGTGTGAGTGTATGACAGATTGAGTGTGTGTGCGTGTGTACGTATGTGTGTGTGAGAGAGAGTGTGTGTCTGAGTGAGAGAGAGAGAGAGAGAGAGAGTGTGTGTGTGTGAGTGTGTGAGAGAGATTGTGTGTGTGTGTGTGTGTGTGTGTCAGGGCCCTGCCAGACTTGTTAAACGTCACTTGAAACACAAGTGGGGATACAGCGTCCTCATTACAGAATGATTTCAAATGTTACCAAGATAGGATTTTATCAGAAAACTTATAAACAATTAAACCTGCCAGCGAAATGCTGAGAGAAGTTCTATATTTTGTCCTAAATTTTCTCCTATAATGAGCCTCCTATTGCACGTTAGTCCTGTACTGTCGTCATTACCTATGAAGTGATACTGAGCAGTTGGCAATGTTTCACCTCATAAGAGTGTTGAGTTAGAACTTCAACATTTAAAGGAGAAAAGTACTTGCCACAAGGCATGTAGCTGGAGATTGTAAAATATAATTTATTAATCACCTGTAACCTTGCTATCTAAAAATCAATGTGTTAATTTGGCTGCAATGAATTGCAGTCACATAACTAAAATCAATTAATGATATTACTTTGCACCTTGGAACAGTTCTAGTACATGTACCCATTTTAAAACTACAAGGAATAGGATCAAGAGAGGCCATTCAGCCCCTTGAGCTTGCTCAACCGTTCAATTGGTTTATGGCTGATCCGACACTCCTCATGTTCACTTCCCTGCTCTTTCCCTATAGGTAGGGTAGATAGATTGTTGATAGAGCTTTAACAAAATAATAAGGGGTGAGGACAGAGGTTCAGTTTCATGGAAAGTTAGAGAAACAATATTAAAAAAGAAGATAGGAGTGTTGGTCAGTGATGCTGACTGTTACCAGAAAATCAAAGGAAAGGGCAGAATGTGTGAACACCATTTTGATGTTAAATATGTAACTCTTAAAAGGGTGCTGCTGTCCAGGACACTATAATGTTCTGCTTATGTAATATAGTTACAAAAGGTGCTCACATTATTGACATCCTTAGTAATATCCTTAGTTGATTTGCCTGAACATGTCATCAATGAAAATCTGAGAAGCTCAGTCAGTGGAGGTAATATGTGCTATGGCATTACGCTCTATAGAAGATCTGAGCTCTGCTGATTTAACTCATTCAGTGGGTACATGCTGGAAATGGCATCCCACCTTTCCACTTTATTGGGCTGTGAAGAGCTTCCTGTTCCTGTTCTGGACCTGAATTAAACCTTGTTCAGTAGAGAGTGTGAGCCCAGCCCAGGGGTGAGGGTTGCCAGTTCTTGCCCACCCTCTTTGAAAGACGACGACAATAATGCATCATTCATCCAACTGAGAGGTGCTTGTCTAGATGGCAATAGTGAGCAATGGTGGGCAGTGCAGAGGTGGAGACAAGGTAAGGATTTGCTTAGACCAGTAGTGGATCAGACTGGCTCTTACAACATTTGACAATGCCACCATTTGGCCAGCTCCCCATTCTAGAGTTTATTGAATTAAAATTTCACCATCTGCCATGGTGGGATTCAAACCCATGTCCCCAATGCATTGGCCTTGGGTTCTGGAGTGGTGGCGCATTACCACTGAATCCCTTTTCACCTGGCTTACTGCCTGTCCTTGTCCAGGTTGTGAGTGATCGCCAGGTGGTCCTTGTGCTCAAAGCTGGGAGCTTATGGTCTCCCAGCCAAGCAAAAGTAGCCTGAATGGAGGTTTCAGTGGAGGTGAGTGAGGATCACGTGCAGAATGTTGGCACAAGGCCCGAGTGACCATCAGTGATACCCTTGCAGGTGAATATTGCGAAGTGCCACCTGATCTGACCAGTCAAGGTAGCACAATGGTACTTAGAGGAGGCTAATGGTCTGCCCCAGGATGGCCCAGTAGGTGAGTCGCTCTCATTGCACCATCTCATCCTTGATCTGAGGGTTGCATACCAAATGGTTTTTCCTCTATCCAAAGAAGAGTCACACTGGACTCAAAATATTAACTCTGTTTCTCCCTCCGAAGATGCTGCCAGACTTGCTGAGTTTCTCCGGTATTCTCAGCTTGCAGCCACTGACCCCCCACCTCCCCCACCCCGCGAACAGCCCAAGTCTTTGGAGGTACCGGTGTTCTCCAGTGGCCTGAGCTAGGATACTGCCTTCTCCTCTGTCTGCCATGGCGAGGCTTACTGCTCTTTCTCCACAGATCCCTCACTCGGCATCCAGGCCTGTTGGACCTCACTGTCACTCACCCACGGGTATCCCTTCTCCAGGAAGGAGGACCCTCCCTCTGAATCCCATTGGGAACAGCAACGCTCAGCATAAAGGCAACACTTCCCCATTCTCTTTGCAACATCTTGCTGGCTGTCCTCCCTCAAGAAACGGCTCTAATGAGTTTTATACTGAGTGACAATTGAGTGCAACCACAGCCCCGATAACTCTCGGACCTGTTCTGGTAAAATCAGCTTAAGTCCCTCTTGCAGCACTTAAGGTAAAGTTGCCTGAATCCTCTCTCATTGGAGAGAGAATACTGATGAGGGTTTACCTTGAGCAAACTCCAGGGCACAGATTTCACATAAGGACCAGATGGCATCCATACCCATGTCAAAGAGTAAAGCGGGGTGTCCAGCCAAGTGTCTGTGTGTACACATTCAATGATGGTATATTCAGGGTGGACTGTGGTAGTCTCTGGGTGGCAGAGATGTGGAGGTGGCGGTGTTGGACTGGGGTGAATAAGGTCAGAAATCGCATGACACCAGGTTACAGTCCAACAGGTTTGTTTGAAATCACAAGCTTTTGGAGCGCTGGTCCTTCATCACTTCACCTTCTCGTCTTCACCCGATGAAGGAGCAGCACTCGGAAAGCTTGTGATTTCAAATAAATCTTTTGGACTGTAACCTGTTGTCGCATGACTTCTGACTCAGCGGCAAAGAAGATACAATTCAATTCAGGTTTAAAACTGGCCTCAACCCCTCAGGGTGTCAGAGAGCCACAGCCGGTAGCATTCTTCCCATAACAGTCAGACAGTTGTGGGTTGACTTCTGACGTCAGGCTGATTTGTTTGTATCTTAGGACAATAAGACAGAGGAGTGGAAGTAGGCCATTCAGCCCATCAAGTATACTCTGTCATTTGATGAGATCATGGCTGATATGATAATCCTCAACTCAACTTCAGTGCCTTTTCCCCGTAATCTCAATTTCCTTACTGATTAAAAATCTGCCTATCTCAGCCTTACATATTCTTACTGACCCAACTTCAGCAGGCCTCTGTAATAAAGAATACCACAAATTCACTCCCCTCTGAGAGAAGAAATTCCTCCTGATCTCTCTCTTAAATGTGTGACCCCTTACTTGGACATTATACCTTCTGGTCCTAGACTCACCCACAGGGAGAAACATCTACCCAGACTCTCCCACAGGGAGAAACATCTACCCAAGCTCTCCCACAGGGAGAAACATCTACCCAGGCTCTCTCACAGGGAGTAATATCTACCCAGACTCTCCCACAGGGAGAAATATCTACTCAGGCTCTCCCACAAGGAGAAACATCTACCCAGGCTCTCCCACAGGGAGAAACATCTACTTAGGCTCTGCCACAGGGAGAAATATCTACCCAGGCTCTACCACAGGGAGTAACATCTACCCAGACTCTCCCACAAGGAGAAATATCTACCCAGACACTCCTACAGGGAGAAATATCTACCCTGTCAAGTCCCTGAGGAATCTGTACTTTTCAATATTCACTGAACAGTTTGATTAGTGGAAAGAACTGGTTATTATCATGTTGCTGTTTGTGAGAACTTGCTGAGAGCAAATTGGTGCATGTATTTCCAACATTACAAGAGTAAGTATAGTTCAAACAGTACTCCATGGGCTACACAGAACCTTGGGATGTCCTAAAGTTGCTATATAAATGCAAGTCTTTCTTTTCAATGAATTATCACCTTCAGGTGATGAAAACGAAAGGAGAGCTCAGTAACATCAGTAGAAGCAACAACTCTATTCAGTGAAAAATTGAGGTACGTTTTAATAAAAAACAAAGGAGAAATATTATGTTGCTTTATTTCCTTTCTAATAGAAACTAGGTTCACAAACGTTTTGACCCTAAGTTCAAAATGTTTCAACACCGATGGGAAAATGTAAAATCTGTTTGAATGCACATATACGCCATTCTCCTGCTAATTGGATTAAATGAATCTCATTAAATCTCATACCCGCATTATGTAGGATGCAAACTTCCTGCCTATAAACTTTAATTGTTGTTGTCAATACCTTTAGTCATGGTTTTGTGTCAACATTTACCATTGTAAATTATTATGTCAACATTTTCCCATTTAATTTTGCTACATCACCTGTCCCTGTCTAATCTGCTTAGATCCATAGAACAATTTTTTGAAGTAATTCTCCCAACATTGTCACCATCATTTATATGAATAAACCTAATTGGACAGCACCAATTTATTACTGCCAAATGTTTACACTTTGATGGACAATATTTTGTACCGTATGTTTTAAAGAAAAGTTTAGCTTTCCCTGTAAATCTCAAACAGCAAAAGTTTCTCAGAGAGCATCTGCCAATCTTGGCCCTTCTGCATTCTGGAAGAATGAGGGGAACAAATAAAAGGGAAAACAGCTACCTGGGATTTCCCCTTACTTTTATTGCGATGCATTAATCGTCCATTTTCGTCTTGGCAGGAAGCCTCAGACTGAAAACAACAAATGCTGAAGATCACAGCAGGTCAGGCAGCATCCATGCAGAGAGGGCAAGCTACCATTTCACATCTAGATGACTCTTCATCAGACCTTGAAGCCTCAGAACTGTCTTCTTCAAAACGCTGTAGAGGTTTAGACAGCTTTAACATTGGTTGTAAATTTGAGTGACGTTGACTGCAGTCAGATAACTTCCTAAAGAAAAATTCATGAACTATTCACTTTTAAGGAAGCTTGAGATGGAGGAGATGGCTGACCTCAAATCAAAATACTGCCTGACATCGTAGGAACTGCAGATGCTGGAGAATCTGAGATAACAAGGTGTAGAGTTGGATGAACACTGAAGGCCAAGCAGCATCAGAGGAGCAGAAAGGCTGACGTTTTGGGCCTAGACCCTTCTTCAGAACAAGGGTCTGGGCCCGTAACATCAGCCTTCCTGCTCCTCTGATGCTGCTTGGCCTTCAGTGTTCATCCAGCTCTACACCTTATTATCTTTGCAATGATCTACCTGTTTCTGACTCAAAAATATCCAAGGACTCTGCTTCCACTCTCCAGGACCTCTCTGCAGGAGTTCCTCAGGGTAGTGTCCTAGCCTCAACGTCTTTTGCTGCTTCATCAAAGACTTTCCCTACATGATAAGGTCAGAAGTGGTTTATTCACTGATGATTGTACAATGTTCAGCATCACTCGCAACTCAACACAGAACACAGAACAATACAGCACAGGAACTGGCCCTTCGGCCCTCCAAGCCTGCGCGGACACATTTTACCCTTCCATGCAAGGACTGTCTTCACTTACAGGATCCATATCCCTCTACTTCTCTCCTATTCTTGCCTCAGATACTGAAGCAGTCCATGTTCAAATACAGCTGGACCCGGACAATATCCAGGCTTGGGCTGGCAAGTGACAAGTAACATTCATGCCACACAAGTGTCAGTCAATGACCATCTCCGACAAAAGAGAATTTAACTATTGTCCCTTGACAATGGCATTACCGTCAATGAATTACTCCACTACCAACTTCCAGTGTTACCATTGACTGGAAACTGAACTGGACTCACTACATAAATACAGCTACTGCAAGAGCAGTAAATAACTAACCTCTTGACTCCTCAATTTGGGTCCACCATAAACAAGGCACAAGTCGGGAGAGTAATGGAATACTGCCCACTTGCCCCAACAACACTCAAGAAGCTTAACACCATCCAGGACAAAGCAGCCTGCTTGATTAGCACTACATCCACAAGCACCCACTCCCTCCACCACTGACGCTCAGTAGCAGCAAGTGTGTGCTATCTACAAAATGCAGAAAAGGCTCCTTAGACAGCACCTTCCAAATACTAATACCACTTCCATCTAGAAGGAGAAGGAAACAGATACATGGGAACACCACCCCCTGCAAGTTCCCTGCAAGCCACTCACCATCCTGACTTGGAAATGTATCCCCATTCCTTCAGTGAGCATTATTACTTCACTGTTGATGGCTCAAAATCTAGAACTCCAACCCTAACAGCATTGTGGATGTTCATCCATCCATAGTGCACTGCAGCAGTTCAAGAAGGCAGTTCACCACCACCTTCTCAAGGGCAATTAGGGACTGGCAATAATCGCTGACCCAGCCAGTGATATTCACATTCCATGAACAAATAAAAGAAATGTGGTCAAGATCCAGTAGCTGTCCCAGTTACTTGCTGTACCTGTATTCTTTTTTATTGTGAATCATTCACATATACACCCAGATTCCTGTGCACACCTCACCACTTCAATACGCTTCTTTTCCATTCTCCCTCCTGAAATAGACAGCTTAACATTTTCCACATTATATTTCATGTACCAGGTCTTTTGCTAGTGAGTATACATTAGTGATGATATGAGTGAGTGAATAACTGTGTGAGAATGTGGACCTGAGTGTGTGAGTGCATATGTGCATAAGTGTATGTGTGTATATGTGGGTGTGTGCATGTGAGAGTCTGTGTGTGTGTGTGCGCGCATGTGTGAGAGTCTCTGTGTGTGTGTGTGTGTGTGTGTGAATATACACATGAGTGAGTGTGTGTGTGTGAGACAGAGTAAAAGTAATCTTGCAGGCCAGCTCAGGGAAGGAATATGCTTCTGCTCTAGTAGCAACATTAGCTGCTTGGAAATTCCCTACTCTTACTCATTTAAATCAATGGACGCTGGCCAGATTTAGCCACAGTCCAAGTTTTAGTTGCTAACGAAGTGATTGGGTCTGACTTCAGCAGATGTGATCCTATGATGAAGTGATGAATGCTTGTTGATGGTTTTCAGCACTTGAAGTGTCATTCAATTGAGAGACACTAGGTGATTAACAGGATGGTGTTGGCTGCTATACTGTAATGTCTCAGACAGTGGAGACAACATAAGAGAAATACTCTTGTTTATCAGTTCCTTAGGGCCTTGGAGGTTATTTCTAACCCAGGTCATTGTTGTGCAGTGTGTTCAGTGTTGCAGCGTAGGCAACCTTAAGAGTGAGTGGGGGGTTGCTTTATAGGTTGAGGCTGGGGCTTTTTTTTTCACTGGGGCGTAGGAGGTTGAGGGGTGACCTTTTGTAGGCGTATAAAATCATGACGGTTATAGATACAGTGAATAGCAGAAATCTTTTCCCTAGGTGGGAGATTTCAAAATTAGAGGGCATATTCCTGAGGGGAGAGGAGAAAGTTCGAAAAAAAAGACATGAGGGAAACTTTTTTTTAAACAGAGAGTGGTTCATGTGTGGAATGAACTTCAGAGAAAGTGGTGGATGCAGGCACAGCTACAATGTTTAAAAGACATTTGCTAAGTACATGAATAAGAAATGTCTGGAGGGATATAGGTCAAGCGCAGGCAGATGGGACTAGGTTAGTTTGGGATTGTAATCGGCATGGAATAGTTGGATTGATGTGTCTGTTTCTGTGCTGTATGACTCTGTAACAAGATCCTAGAAATAGAGAAGCCAATAATGGCATCTATTTAAACTAATTGGAAGGAGGATCCAGGAGGAGTTGAGGGGCCATTGTTTTTTTCCCAGAGAATGATGAGGGCTGGAGTTCATTGCTTGAAAGTGGGCAGAGGCAGAAACATTCACTGCATTAAAAAAAATCACTCTGATATGCCTTTTGGTTCCATAAACTATAGCACTAAGGATCAAGTGCTGGGAAATGGAGTGACACTGGACAGATTCTTTCTAGCACTGGTATGAAGGAACAAATGGCCTCTGTCAGTGATCTAAAATTTTCAGTAAATGACACGAGTGACTGGAGAATTGATATTGACTGGGGTATTGGTTGAGCATGGAAACTTGCTGAGCATATTGACAGAACCATGTGCTCTCCTTTAGCAGTGAAATGGGATCCTTTTGCAAGCACTGGGCCAGACAGTGACCTCGTCCTAGTCTTTCCCCTGAAAGACAAGACCTCCAGCCTGGCACCAATCAGAAAATGAATTTTGTAAAGCTTTAAATTGATTTTTGCTTCACTTGTTTACATTAATGAATTTTGGCCTCACAGATTCCTGACTTTTAACCCACTAATTAAATACAGGCCATATCCAATCAACCTTTCAAACAATTCCTAGAAGAAATTCACACTGTGTTACTTCATCTCAAACCCCCAGAAGACTGGGACACTGCAGCAGAGTGGTTACTGCACTAAGTTTGACAAAGGCTTGAACTAACGAGCCTGAGAGAAAAGGGCATAAATTGCATCCAGAGGTTTAAATTCAAAAGAATTCTGTTGATTAAATATTAACATAAAACCATACATTAGCATAAACATAACTGTAAACACAATATAAAATATTAATATAATGTAAATATGGTAATTAATATTTAATTAATAAAGTATATTAAAATAATTTAAAAGATTAAAAATAAATGTGCAGTAGGAATAAAAAGGATTCTGTCTGTGAGAGTGGCCATGAAATTCTCATTTTGTCATTGAGCACCATCTGGTCTGCTAACGAACTTTGCAGGGAGAATTTGCTGCCACTATCTGGTCTGATCTGCTGGGAATTTCAGACACACAGCAACATGGTTTATCCTTAGCCATTGTGAAATGTCTGAGGAAGCTAACCCATTGTATTCAAGAAGGCAGCTAACCGTTAACTTCCCCAGTGCAATTATTACAATAAAATACAGTATGGGAACAGGCCCTTCAACCCACATAGCCTGTGCTAATTCTTAATCCTTATTTAGACCTGCTACTTATTGCTCTTACGCTGTTTCTATCCCTCTGTTCGCCTCCCATCCATCAAGATAGATCTTAAACATTGCTAATGTGTCTCCTTCCACCAAATCCACTGGCAGTCCGTTTCAGGCACCCACCAGCCTCTGTGGGAAAGCTTTTCCCTACATTTCTCCCCTAAGCCTCCCCCCTCACCTTGAACCTGTGCCCTTTTGTAGCTAACCTTTCCACCCTGTGAAGAAGCCTCTGACACTCTACCTATATCCCTGACAATTTTGTAGACCTCTATCAGGTTGCTTCCAAACCATCCACATCCTTCTGGTCGTGTGGTGCCCAGAACTGCACACAATTTTTCCAAATGTGGACTAACTAAAGTTTTGTATTGTTGTAACATAACTTACATAATCAATTAGAGACAATCCTGTTGTAGATTAGAACTGAACCATCAGGCGACACATAGGCATTGAATGGTTGATGTCAGCTTCTGAGAAGTTTCTGGAAGGATGTTGCTAAGTCCAGCCACGTGAATATAGCAGACATCTTTGTTGGGTGGGTTCATGTAATTTTATATGAATGGTCTATGAAGTTTTTACTCCTTTTGAGACAGAATTTACTCATGGTTTTAAATTTATGGAACTACAGAAGTGGCCCAGTCTATATCAACTATTAATAGGAACCACAGGAACAGGAGCAGGCCATTCAGCCCCAGAGCATCTTCTGTAATTAATTGAGACCACAGCTGAATGATGACCTGACAATGTACCTTTGTTCCAAATCTCTTAATACTCCTGTTTAACAAAAACCTGATTAATCTCAGATTTTAAATGTGATAATTAACTGTCACTTACGAAACAGATTTCCGAACCTTCCAAACCACGATTCAACATGTTAAAGAAGGACATTATGTTTCGACTGATTGATATTGTCAGTAGTTTGGTGGGGGGGGGGGGGGGGGGGTGGGCACAATTTCAAGATTGCCAGCAACATAGCTAGCAGCGAGATGAGGAGAAACATCTTTACTCAGAGAGTTGTTAAGAGTTTGGAAAGCGTCACCATGGACTGTGGAAGAGGTGGATTCCATACAAAGTTTCAAAAAAAGAGCTGGATAAATATTTGAAAGTGATAGATTTAGAAGGTGATGGAGGTAAGACTGCAGACTGGGACTGGCTGGGTAGCTTTTTCGGGAGTTGGTATAGACACGACTGGTCAAATGGACTCTTTCCGTAAAATTCTCTTAAAATCTACCGCTCTTTCTGTGGGGAAGTTTTTCCCAGGCTGATTTCACTTACTTTTGCATTACCTGGGAAGGAAGCTGCCTTATAGAGAGCAGAATATTCCGCTTTTAAGAATGCTGTCAGATCAAACACCAATCACTCGCTAAAGTGTTGGCCATTGGGCTTCTTGACCCAGAGGGTGTTGTGGCCCTGCCTGAAGCTGCCAGCCAATCAAAGGTCAAGTTGTACAGAACTGTCAGAGGGTCTGTGCTGCTCAAACACGAGGGGTAGCACCCGCGAGCAGGTGAGTGACTTTTGGGTGGGGGTGGCAGGATTATGGGGGCATTGGGGAGATTGGGCTTGGGGATCAGAGGCAAAGCCGCTAGTGGTCCGGGGTGAGGCTATGGCTTGTGGTTTTTATAATTCGATGCTGCAAGTCCAGGTATCACTCGGGGAAAGCTATGCTGCACTCCTTCACAATTTCAAACCCAGACCCGGTACACTTTACCCAGAGCAGGTGAAAAACAGGTGGACACCTGAATCAGCCGATTGGTCAGTGGGAAAACGCCAAACATAATATTGATCAAAGTAGTGAGGACTTTGACAAAGTGAAGAGATTTTAGTCCATTCCAACAGTGAAATTTGATTTGTCTTTTTGAAAGCATTTCACAAAAGAAATAAAAGACTTGACTGGTTCTCTATTGAAGTATTTATTTTATAGGAGTATACATGCAATAGTTTCACAGGGGTCGATGGCTCATGTCTGTGTGCGGTAACTGACAGACCTAAGGAACGACAACAATTCTGCTAGGGCTTGAATTGAAGATAACAAAGTGTGAGGCTTCTTCCTGTCCCGCAGGTCCGACCAGTCCCCCTCCACCGACACCCACATTCGCCTAGCCGAACTTGTCCTCACCCTCAACAACTTCTCTTTCGATTCCTCCCACTTCCTACAGACTAAGGGGGTGGCCATGAGCACCCGCATGGGCCCCAGCTATGCCTGCCTCTTTGTAGGTTACGTGGAATAGTCCCTCTTCCGCACCTACACAGGCCCCAAACCCCACCTCTTCCTCCGTTACATTGATGACTGTATCGGCGCCGCCTCTTGCTCCCCAGAGGAGCTCGAACAGTTCATCCACTTCACCAACACCTTCCACCCCTACCTTCAGTTCACCTGGGCCATTTCCAGCACATCCGTCACCTTCCTGGACCTCTCAGTCTCCATCTCAGGCAACCAGCTTGTAAATGATGTCCATTTCAAGCCCACCGGCTCCCACAACTACCTAGAATACACCTCCTCCCACCCACCCTCCTGCAAAAATTCCATCTCCTATTCCCAATTCCTCCGCCGCATCTGCTCCCACGATGAGGCATTCCACTCCCGCACATCCCAGATGTCCAAGTTCTTCAAGGACCGCAACTTTTCCCCCACAGTGGTTGAGAATGCCCTTGACCGCGTCTCCTGCATTTCCCGCAACACATCCCTCACACCCCGCCCCTGCCACAACCGCCCAAAGAGGATCCCCCTCGTTCTCACACACCACCCCACCAACCTCCGGATACAACGCATCATCCTCCGACACTTTCGCCATCTACAATCCGACCCCACCACCCAAGACATTTTTCCGTCCCTACACTTGTCTGCCTTCTGGAGAGACCACTCTCTCCGTGACTCCCTTGTTCGCTCCACACTGCCCTCCAACCCCAGCACACCCGGCACCTTCCCCTGCAACCGCAGGAAATGCTACACTTGCCCCCACACCTCCTCCCTCACACCTATCCCAGGCCCCAAGATGACTTTCCATACTAAGCAGAGGTTCACCTGCACATCTGCCAATGTGGTATACTGCATCCATTGTACCCGGTGTGGCTACCTCTACATTGGGTAAACCAAGCGGAGGCTTGGGGACCGCTTTGCAGAACACCTCCGCTCGGTTCGCAATAAACAACTGCACCTCCCAGTCGCAAACCATTTCCACTCCCCCTCCCATTCTATAGATGACATGTCCATCATGGGCCTCCTGCAGTGCCACAATGATGCCACCCGAAGGTTGCAGGAACAGCAACTCATATTCCGCTTGGGAACCCTGCAGCCCAACGGTATCAATGTGGACTTCACCAGCTTCAAAATCTCCCCTTCCCCCACCGCATCCCAAAACCAGCCCAGTTCGTCCCCTCCCCCCACTGCACCACACAACCAACCCAGCTCTTCCCCTCCACCCACTGCATCCCAAAACCAGTCCAACCTGTCTCTGCCTCCCTAACATGTTCTTCCTCTCACCCATCCCTTCCTCCACCCCAAGCCGCACCTCCATCTCCTACCTACCAACCTCATCCCACCTCCTTGACCTGTCCGTCTTCCCTGGACTGACCTATCCCATCCCTACCTCCCCACCTATACTCTCCTCTCCACCTATCTTCTTTTCTCTCCATCTTCGGTCCGCCTCCCCGTCTCCCTATTTATTCCAGAACCCTCACCCCATCCCCCTCGCTGATGAAGGGTCCAGGCCCGAAACGTCAGCTTTTGTGCTCCTGAGATGCTGCTGGGCCTGCTGTGTTCATCCAGCCTCACATTTCATTATCTCAGATTCTCCAGCATCTGCAGTTCCCATTATCACTAGGACTTGAATTGAACCTGGGTACAGTATTTTCTGGGCTAACAAGGTGTGGAGCTGGATGAACACAGCAGTCCAAGCAGCATCAGAGGATCAGGAAAGCTGACATTTCAGGCCTATACCCTTCTTCAGAATTTTCTGGGCTGGTGTTGTAAATATTACCTGTAGGTGGATCATAAGGGCGCAGTGTTTGAACTAAGAGATAGCTTATGGATAAACTGTCCAATTTCACCATGTTAACATTTTCAAAAGAGGATTAAGCATCTCATACAGGCAATTCACTTAAATATGCATTCCCAAAAAATAGGCATTACTTAGGAAAACTGCAGGCAGTCATTGGATCAAAATATTCCAGCTGTTTAACGACTGTCCAGAGACTGAGCTCGGCAACCATATAAAGACTGGTACCAGTCTGTAAAATTGGGTCCTTTTAGGAAGGAGAGATCGGATATGTCAAGTTGCTGCTCAGGACCTTGGCCTCCATCAGAATATTCAGGTGTTTTTACAGTCTCCGGCTCAGCTTTGAATGCAACACTTTGAGATCAGAAAGATGTTTTCAGTCTCCAGCTGCTGGGAATGATTCTCTCTCTAAAGACATTGTGGGTCAAACCACATCAGGTGGATTGCAGCAGTTCAAGAAGGTAGCTCATCCACACCTTCTCAAGGAGTGCCTAGGGATGGGTAATAAATGCTGGTCCAGCCAACAACACCTACATCTGACAGTGAATAGAAAAGAAAGATTCAGCTTGTCTCATGTTCAACTCCCCCAGGGTCACTTTTTGTCACAGCAATGATGAGGGAACATTTCTGGGAATGGCCAGCAGCTCAGCGACACTGCGGGATGTCAGGGTTCAAACATGGACTTCTTGTTTATTCAGGATCTGGGGCAGGGAGAGGGGTGGGGGAGGGGAGGAGGTAAGGAAGGGGAGGGTTTAGGGGTGGGGAAAGGTGGGGAAGGAGGTTGGGAGGGGGTTAGGGATGGGGAGGAGGGGAGAGTGGAGGTGGAGGTTGGGAGGGGGGTAGGGGTTGGGAGGGGGGTAGGGATGGGGAGGAGGGGAGGGGTGGGGAAGGAGGTTGGGAGGGGTGTAGGGATGGGGGAGGGGGTGGAGGTTGGGAGGGGGGTAGGGGTGGAGGAGGGGGAGGAGGTTGGGAGGGGGGTAGGGGTGAGGGTGGAGGTTGAGAGGGGGGTAGGGGTGGGGGAGGGGGTGGAGGTTGGGAGGGGGTAGGGGTGGGGGTGGAGGTTGGGAGGGGGTAGGGGTGGGGGTGGACGTTGGGAGGGGGTGGAGGTTGGGAGGGGGTAGGGGTGGGGGTGGACGTTGGGAGGGGGTGGAGGTTGGGAGGGGGTAGGGGTGGACGTTGGGAGGGGGTGGAGGTTGGGAGGGGGTAGGGGTGGGGGTGGAGGTTGGGAGGGGGTAGGGGTGGGGGTGGAGGTTGGGAGGGGGGAGGGGGTAGGGGTGGGGGTGGAGGTTGGGAGGGAGGTGGGGTGGGAGGGGGTAGGGGTGGGGGTGGAGGTTGGGAGGGGGGTAGGGGTGGGTTGGGAGGGGGTAGGGGTGGGGTGGGTGGGGGTGGAGGTTGGGAGGGGGGTGGGGTGGGAGGGGGTAGGGGTGGAGGTTGGGAGGGGGGTAGGGGTGGGGTGGGAGGGGGTGGAGGTTGGGAGGGGGGTAGGGGTGGAGGAGGGTAGGGGTGGAGGTTGGGAGGGGAGGGGGGTAGGGGTGGGAAGTGAGAGGAGTGAGTGGAGGATGAGAGGGGAAGGAGGTAGGGGGAGGTGGGGGCTTGGTATTGGAGGGGTGGGGGAGGGGGGTGGAGGTAGGGAGCGGGGTAGGGACGGGGAGGAGGGGAGTGGGGAAGGAGGGAGGGGATGGGGGGGGTGGGGCCGCGGGGGAGGGCGAGGAAGCGATCTTGGGGAACACAAATGATGGGGCACCCTATACATTTCCGGTTCCGGTTTCCGCCCGGACGGTATTGGCGTCTGCACGCGGGTCACTTCCGGTGAGGTTCCTGGGACCGAGAGACAAATACCCCCCCCCCGCTCTCGGGGGGGGGGGGGGTAATGCCGGCACGATCCTGTCACACATTCCCCCCCACCCCCCCTCTCCAATGTTTCCTTCCTCCTCCAGCATCCCGGTCTCCCGTCTCTGGAACACTGCCCCCGATGTCCTGGGGAGATGTGACTGTGTTCAGGGGAGGGGGCTCTGTCACTCATATTAAATTGGGACAGTTTCCATGCTCCCGTGGGGCTGCGCTCTCATTCTGAGAAGTGACTGATGTTGGTTTAACCTGGGGGTTCCCCTGGGTGAGGGTTGAGGTCCCCCCTGGGTGAGGGTTGAGGCCCCCCCTTGGTGAGGGTTGAGGTCCCCCCCCCCAGTGAGGGTTGAGGTCCCCCGGGTGAGGGTTGAGGCCCCCCCGGTGAGGGTTGAGGCCCCCCCTTGGTGAGGGTTGAGGCCCCCCTGGTGAGGGTTGAGGCCCCCCCTTGGTGAGGGTTGAGGCCCCCCCTTGGTGAGGGTTGAGGTCCCCCGGGTGAGGGTTGAGGCCCCCCCGGTGAGGGTTGAGGCCCCCCCCGGTGAGGGTTGAAGTCCCCCTGGTGAGGGTTGAGGCCCCCCCTTGGTGAGGGTTGAGGTCCCCCCCCTCCCCCCCGGTGAAGGTTGAGGTCCCCCCGGTGAGGGTTGAGGCCCCCCCGGTGAGGGTTGAAGTCCCCCCGGTGAGGGTTGAAGTCCCCCCGGTGAGGGTTGACGTCCCCCCGGTGAGGGTTGACGTCCCCCTGGTGAGGGTTGAGGTTCAGATTCATGGTAACCTCAGCTGGTGTGGGAAGTGGACATGAGAGATGTTGGATCAGCCACAATCCTATTGAATGGCAGGGCAAGCTCAAGGGGCTGAATGGCCTCATCCTGCTTGTATTTCCTGTGGCATTATGTTGGCATAACGTTGTATATAAATCAGCTATCCAGAAAACCAGCCCCTATGTTACTGAAACCCTGGTTTTCAAGATGTCCACTTTTCAAACATTCCAGTCTCTTCACAGCATCTTTCCCCCTCCCCACAGGTAGGTTTCCTGGAGACTTGTCAAAATGGAGGCCCCTCCTGTTACGGTGTTACCTGTCATTGGTGGAACCATTAATATGATGGAATATATTCTTCAAGGTATGAAATGTGGCCCTGTTAATTTTACTGTAAAATGATTTCAGCAGATAAGTAACTGGGGTTTCAGAACTAAAACAGTTCTTCAGTGATTGGTACGTGAGTCAGAATGAGTAGACATTCTGCCAGGTTGCTCCTTGTGGGTAATATTCTATTATACCTTGTGTCCTTAACTGTAAAGTAAAGTCTCTATTCTGTGAGGACCATATGGCTGCCCTCATTAGAGAGAGAGAGAGAGACGACTGATCGTGGTTTAACCTGACATTGCTGGAGAACCACAGATTATTCTGACATAATGGGAACTGCAGATGCTGGAGAATCCAAGATAACAAAGTGTGGAGCTGGATGAACACAGCAGGCCAAGCAGCATCTCAGGAGCACAATATAAGATATTCACTTCTCTCAGCAGTATAATGGTTGCATTCTGCTCATTGTGAATAAATGTTAAACAGGTTAGACAGTTCCAATAAGTGTGCTCCATATTTGGTTATTATCCTGTCAATTTTATTCCCACCATTTAACTTGAAAGCTGTAGATGTGTTGGAGTCTTCCACCTAGCCACTGGCATTGAGGAAATTTGCACTTTTCCTCCTCTTGACCCAGGTTATTTGAGGCCATTTATAGTGCCCTGAATGCCAGCGAAGCTCCATACAAACCTGGGACCTTGCTGGGTAGAAATGTTGTTACTTGTCCTGCTGAATTATTACTCATGTTCTAATCTTTGATATTTGTAAAAATTATGACAAAGCCTTATTTTTCTCTAAAAAAACCCCCAGAATAACGGGATTCGAATGTTGTTGAAAAGAGAGATGTATTACTGAAGTTTTTGCATTGTGTTGATCAGGACAATTGCAAGAAATCCTAATTTTTAAAAAAATTCATTTGTGGGATGTGGGCCTTGTTGGTTGCCAGCATTTCTTACGCATCCCTAGTTGCCCTTGAGAAGGTGATGGTGAGCTGCCTTCTTGAACCGCTGCAGTCCGCCTGCTGTGGGTTGACCCACAATGCAATTAGGGAGGGAATTCCAGGATTTTGACCCAGTGACAGTGAAGGAACGTCAATATATTTCCAAATCAGGATGGTAGTGACTTGGAGGTGGTGGTGTTCCCATATATCTGCTGCCCTTGTCCTTCTAGATGGAAGAGGTCGTGGGTTTGGAAGGTGCTGTTTGAGGATCTTCGGTGAATTTCTGCAGTGCATCTTGTAGATAACACACACTGCTGTTACGGAGTGTCAGTGGTGGAGGGAGTGGAGTGGATGCGATGTGATGATCAAGCGGGCTGCTTTGTCCTGGATGGTGTCAAGCTTCTTGAGTGTTGTTGGGACTGTACTCATTCAGGAAAGTGGGGAGTATTCCATCACACTCCTGACTTATGCCTTGTAGATGGTAGACAGGCTTTGGGGATTCAGGAGGTGAGTTACTTGCTGCAGTATTCCCAGCTTCTGGCCTGCTCTTGTAGCCAGTCTGAGTCCAGTTGAGTGTCTGGTAAATGGTAACCCCCAGGATGTTGATAGTGGGGGATTCAGTGATGATAACACCATTGAATGCCAAGGGGCAGTGGTTAGATTGTGATCTTTTGAAATTAGGAATTTGAGAGAAAACAATTTATTTTCCTTTTATCCTGTAGTGTAAATTATTGTGACATTAAAAGGAAATGACGTTAAAGCTTTGGCAACATATAGTTGTACAGCGTAGAACCAGACCCTCTGGCCCAACTTGTCCATGCTGACCAGATTTCCAAAGCTAAACTAGTCTCATTTACCTGCTTTTAGCCCCTATTCCACTAAACCTTTCCTATTCATGCACTTGTCTGGATGTTGTAACAGCACCTACCTCTTCCTGTGCCCATTTAACTTGCCTCTCTATCAGCAAGATTCCGATTCAAGATTATCAAGTGTCCGTTAGAATATTAGAAATGTAAACGGAATGTTAGTGATTTCATTGTCAACAGTGACTAACTATTATAGCTGGCGCTTCTGCTTGGTATCCTCATATTGTTAAAGTCATTTTAATGATTGGAAACAATTCTGATTGACACAGGGAGTGTGTTGGACCAGAGCCTGGAAAGCCTCCTTCATCGACTGCGTGGGCTTTGTGACAATATGGAGCCAGAAACCTTTGTAGACCACGAGCTGGTTTTTCTGCTTAAAGCTCAACAAGGAAGTCCGTTTATTTTAAGGGCCCGGCGTTCTGTGGACAAGCCTGGCATGCCCTGGCACCTCCGATACCTTGGGCAGCCAGAAATTGGAGATAAAAACCGTTCGGCGCTGGTGCGAAATTGTGTGGACATTGCAACTTCTGATGGCCTAACGGAGTTTCTGATAGAGATGGGCTTCCGAATGGACCATGAATTTGTGGTGAAGGGGCATGTTTTCCGCAAAGGAATTATGAAGATTGTAGTGTCCAAAATCTTTCGGATTCTGCTTCCCGGTAACATTGATAATGTCGAGCCACTGTCATTGTCATACCTCGTTGAGCTGAATGTGGTGGCACCTCCTGGTCAGGATGCAGTGTCAGATGACATGAAAAGTTTTTCAGAACAGCTGAAACCTTTAGTTCATCTGGAGAAAATTGACCCTAAGAGATTACATCAGGTGTAGGAAACAATGTGTAATGTTAGTGTGCATGGTTTGTGTTAGTGGGGAGAAATGGTATTCCCGTTGACGCTCTGGTCTGGCTGAGTTCTGAATGTGTCTACTTCTAAAACTAAAATGTTTTTCATGCTTTTAAAATATTTTGAATAAAGTTACTATTTGTCTTAAACTTGATCATGACTGCCCTAATCCAGCAAGTGAAGGATAAATTGTGAGCCTGATCATTACATATTTTGTAATTTTTTTATTTACAGAGATACAGTTTGCAAGCATGCAGCTCCAGACCCTGTTTTTTCTCTCTCTCTCTCTAGTTCCAGAACTCCGAGAATCACAAAATAAATACAATTCTTTTATCTATTTCCCAATATATATCCAATCATATCCTTTCTCTATTAGATTTAGAAAAAAAATCAATCAAACATGTTTCTTTAATAAACACAAAATTATTGATTAATTTCAAAGTAAACCTAATTAAAGAAAGATGTGAATTTGGTTAACATGCACATTATACTATGAAAGTATAAATGTTTACCTCTCTAAACTCAAAACAGACAAACACACCCACTCCATATAAAGAGCAATC
Source organism: Stegostoma tigrinum (assembly GCF_030684315.1). Lineage (NCBI taxonomy): Eukaryota > Metazoa > Chordata > Chondrichthyes > Orectolobiformes > Stegostomatidae > Stegostoma > Stegostoma tigrinum. The sequence continues at coordinate 42,902,259 of NC_081377.1, read as the reverse complement.
CATAGATTTATTTTTATCGGCAGAGGTTTATTTTTGGAAAATTGAAAGCACCTTTAGCAAATAATTTTAGTATTTGAATTCAGGAAGGATAAGGTTTGAGAATAGATGGGTGTCTATCTGACGCTCTGGCAAATCCTGATAGGTGTTAGTGAGCGAAGGCAATTGTCTCGGGAATCTTAGTTAATGCAGCTTGCTCACGAACATAGTTGTGAAAAGAGAACATCAGGATTCTCAACTTGAGTCTTTTTTTGAGATGGGAGAGCTGAATTGGGAAGTTTCTCAACATAAAAGCAAAATACTGTGGATACTGAAAATCAGAAACATGGAGAATACTGGATGACCTCAACAGGTGTGGCTGCGTCTGTGGAGTGAGAAACAGAGTTAACATTTTGAGTCTGGGATGACTGCTTCAGAACATAAGAGAAAGAGAAGGTCTGAAGAAGTCATATGGGACTTGAAATATGAACCATGTCTTTTTTTCTGCACAGATGCTACCAAATCTGTTGAGTTTCTCTAGCAATTTCGGTCTTTATTTTCAATTTCTGGCATCTACAGTATTTTGCTTTTTCTGTAACGATATTGATGCTGTAACCCAGAAGAAGTAGTGTTTCTGTAGCAGAATAGTTCCCTCTATTATGTATTTGATTTGATTTGAGTGAGACAGCCTTCTGACTCTGAGCAAAGATGGGACAGTTTGAATGAATGTTTACCTTGGTGGACATCCTTGGTATGGTTTATCTACATGATATTACCCTGAGAAGCTGATGTTGAACTCTCTTTCTGGACTTGTTGATTGAATGCAACTGAGTGAGCTAGAGTCACATACAGGGCAGTGCTGTTAAGGGCGATCATGTTTTCCTCCCTGATAGCTTCATGTTCACGTTTACTAACATCAGCTTTTTATTTCTTCAGTTCTTATTTTGATCCAAATTCAAGTTTTTGACTCCCACTGTGGGCTTTGAACGGATTCTTTGGGGTTATTGCTGGGCTAGCTTCCACTGGGTTTAAAAAAAAGACATCCTCAGCATGCATGCAAAAATCTGTGGGAAGGCAACGTTTTCTCAGTTCTGAGTGGAAATGCATGCGGAGATGTTAACACTACTTCCTTGCCCCCAAGTGTCTTTAAAAAAAAATCCTGGCAGATTTCTCTTCACAGCAGACTCTGTTATGTTAAGTCCTCCTTCCTGAAATTCTATTACAGAAAGAAAAAAAATAAATCTAGCTGTGTTCCGGGAATGCTATGACTGGTTGTATTTCACTAGATGGGTTCACCGCGTTCAACATTCACAGGAGTTATGACATAAAGTTGTACAAAGTAGAAAATACTAACAACAATTTGATAATTACAAAAACTGTCCAATTATCAAAGGTACTCAGAAACCGGTGATACCAGCCACTTAATTTTTTCATTTTTTAAAACTGAATTCAAGTTTTAAACCCCCACCTTCCCCTTTAGGCTTTGAAGTCTTTCTTTGAGCTTATTGCTGGAACATGTGGAAACATGTACATCTGGAAACTTTTAGCTGCTTTTGTAAATTTAAAATTAGAGCCACGAAACTGTAAATGAGAAATCCTTATTTGGGAGGTTTGTTGGGTGACTGTTTGGAACAATTGCTTTTTGATAACGTTTGGAATTGGTTTGTTAAGCTTGTAGCACGATTTTCATTGGAACTTCTGAAAGCAGTGTACCAAGGTCTCCTTTCAGGGTTCAAATTTCTAACCACACCCGAGAAGTAGAATACTGTGGATGGTGGAGATTGGAAACACAATCAGAAAATTCACGAAATACTGAGCAAATTTGGCAGTATCTGTGGACACAGAAACGGAGTGAACATCTCTGATGATCTTCTGTCAGAATTTAGAAATAAGTGACGGATATACAGGGGGTCCTCAATCTATAAACATCTGAGTCATGAATGTGACCTTGTACCAGTGTGTAGTTCGAAAGATCCAACATATGAACATTTCCTGTACTTACCAACAGCACCTTTGAACTATCCTGCATTGTGTTCCAACTTGCCTTCCAATGCACTTACAAACAGATTACAGAATAGAACCTATTTGCAACCTGGGAAACTGTCTGTGGTAATTTTTGAGCAAGAAGTAGTGAAAGGTAAGTCTGTGAGAAAGTGGAAGATATAAAATAAGAGCAGAATATGCTGCAGGAGTTAGGCAGCATCTGTGGAGAGAGAAACAGCTAATGTTTCGAGTTCAAGGACTCTTCTTTGAATCATAGACGTTCTACAGTGTAGAAGCAGGCCATTCAGCCTATTGAGTCCACACTGACTTCTGAAGTGCATCCCACCTAGACCCACCGCAAGCCGTATTTCCCCGTTACCCTCCATGCCCCAATAGCTGATCCATTTTGCCTGCACATCCCTGGACGCTATGGGAAATTTCACACGGCTGGCCCACCCAATCTGCATGTTTTTGTACTGTGGGAGGAAGCAGAAGCACCCTTGGGAAATTCACATAGATATGTTTAGAATGTGCAAACTGCATACAGACAGTCACCTGAGGGTGGAATGCCTTGCTCTGTGTGGCAGCAGTGCTAACCACTGAACCATTGTGTAGCCTTGGGTTTCAGTTCCAGTGAAGAGTCTTTAGACTTGAAATGTTAACTCGTTTTCTTTTGTTTGTTTCTTTACTTGCCCCATCATCTTTCCTTTTGGTACAAGCAGTTAACTCATTCTGTCTCTGCTCTTCCATGTTATCGTAGGTCTTCCTTTTATTCTTGCCTTACTTCTCACTGCAAACCTATTACATCTCAAACTTTCCCCTGTTCCAGTGAAGAGTCATTGACCTGAAATGTTGAAGCTGTTTCTCTGCCCCCCTGATGCTGATTGAGCTGCTGAGTATGTCCAGCTTTGTTCATTTTTTTAAAAATCTTTTTGATATTTGAGTTCCTTTTCTGGATATAATGGAGCTTTTACTGAGGACAAACAAAGAATTGTAAATGCTGAAGATGTGAAGCAAACAGAGACAGAAATTTCTGGAGAAACTCAACAGGTCTAACAGCATCTGGGGAGAGACAGACAAACAAAGAGTTAACAATTTGAGTCCCATGGCCCATTGTCAGAACCAAAGAAAGAGATGTTTGCGAGAAAATTCAATTACGTTAACCCTCAGCTATCACTTATTGACTGCTGCAAATTTGATTTAAATACTCGAGCTAAAGTTGACTGAGTTTGCACAGTTGTCAAGTCTATTCAGAGTTGAGGATGAGATCAGAGAAATTTTGATTCCACAATTCCAGCAATTGTCGGTAAACTTAATACCAATGCACAACAGATCTGGATGAAGATTTTCACCAGCACAACAAAGATTTTAAGTAAAATCCGAAAGTACTATGGATACTGTAAATCAGAAACAAAAACAGAAATTGAAGGAAAAGCTCAGTGGGTCTGGCTGCATCTCTGGAGACAAATCAGAGTTATCTTTTCAGGTTGAGTGACCCTCCCCCAGTTCTGAGGAAGGGTTGCTTGAACCGAAACATTGACTCTGATTTGTCTCCACAGACGCTTTTCCAGCAAATTTGTTTTCATTCAAGATTTTATGTACACAGAAATGAAACACAGGGAAGTGTTACATGGCTTGTGGTACACTTATTTGTTATGATTAATTTTAATGTAACATTTAATAGAAAATCAACCACAAATGAAGCATTCTAGATTCCACAGTAAATGCAGTTGTGCTGTCTACTGTAAACCTCTGCTTAGGAACTCAATTACTGAAATGGGCTAAAGTACACTCGATATAGAAGAAAGAAAGGCTTACATTTGTATAGCACCTTTCATGACCACTTCAAAAGCACTTTGTAGACAATTGAGCTGTTTTGATGCATAATCACTGTGTAATGTATGAATACTCGACCTTGCACAGCAAGTGTCCACAAGTACCAATGTGACAATGACTGAATAATCTGACTTAAGGTGTTAATTGAAGATATTGACCAAGACACCGAAGGCTTCCCCTTCTTTGAAATGAATCCATGGATCTTTTACCTGAGAGAGCAAACGGGACTGTGGTTTAATGTCTCATCTGAAAGAAACATAGAAAATAGGACCAGGAGTACACTATTTGGCCCTTCGAACCTGCTCTACCATTCATTATGGTCATAGCTGATGGTCCCACTTCAATCCCTTGTTCCTGCTTTCTCCCTATACCCTTTGATCACTTTAGCCCAGGAAAACATCTTCAGTAGTGCAGGGTCAACATGGACTGTTTGTTTCAAGTCCAAACAGAGATTTAAACTCATGGATTTTGGATTCTGAATTCAGGGTGTGACTGAGTGACACATGCTTGACCCTGTATTTATGTTTACATGTGTCAGTATAGACATACAGGGAGTCCCTGATTTACAAAAATCTGAGTTATTTGTAGGTACGAACATAATCCCATACATGGTTTTAATTTTAAAGACCCTACATAGGAACGTTTCCTGTATTTAGAGCAGCTGTGTTACATTTTCCGACATTGTCTTCTGATGTGTGTCCAATCGTCTTATAAGCAAACTCCTGAATGGAACCTGTTCACACCTCGCGAACTGTCTGTTTAGAGTTTCGATCCTTCCATCTTCTCCTGGGTCCTTGTGATTTGCCATTTGTCCAATGTTACAAATTTTAGGCCATTCCCAGATATTTTTGGAGGATCAGCATTACTAGACCATTAACAAACACCGTTCATTTCATCAGAAAACAGGCTCATGTTACAGACTGACCCATCTAGAGCTAATGTACTGTTCCCCACCTCCTACAGCCGTAATTCTCACCCCCAGCATTTGAATATGAGTCATACACAAATCCCTGCTTTAGTTATACATTCTGAAATGTTACACTCACATGTTATGCTTTAGCTTCCCTCTAAGTTATCCTTCTGTCATTTAATTTCTGTGGCTTTGATCTCTGGGGTAATTCCATGCTTTGGCCTCACCTTCCAATTAAATTCCAATATTTGGTGTTGGTAATTTAAGACTGTAGTATTTATTTATGCAGCATTCTGTCTGTAATGCACTCGGGCCCTGTTTGGATAGATTCACATGTCCACTTTGAGACTGCTGTGATTTGCTGCTAAAAGTAAATTTCTTTAAATGCTAATGATTTGAGGCTTAAATAATAATTCTGAGAGTAGTTATTTTGTGAAAAAATCATTTATTTTGAAGACATGAACTTCAGCTTTTTTAAAAGCTTTTCTGTGAGAAATTAGCTGTGTCACAACCTCATGCTTTTATTGGACCAACCATTGGCAGCTGAACACTCATCCCTTTGGATTTATCCATCCTCAGGGTGCATTTGGTTTTGTTTTATTTGTTCACAGGCTATGGCAGTCTCTGGCCTGCACTTCTTGCCCATCCTAAATGCCCTGGAGAAGGTGATGATGAACAGTGAGCTGCGCATGTTGCCCCAATGTGTTGCCCCATTGATCGCAGCATTGATTTCTAAATCAGGAAGCCTCTGCTGTGCATGGGTTTCTGATGCCCATGTAACTGTTGAGCAAATTAGAGAAAATTCTGGTGATGGCGAGGCACCTACTTGAGCTGCTGTAGTCTTTGAAGTGTGGGGAGACCCACTGCTTTAGGGACGGCATTCCTGAATATATTTCCAAGTCAAGATGGTGAGTGGCTTGGAGGGGAGCTTAAACAGAAGATGGTGGAATGACTCAGCAGGTCTGGCAGCATCTGTGGAGAAAAAGAGTGTACATTTTGGGTCCAGTGACCCTTCTTCAGAACTGGATAATAGAGATTGCAGGCTTGGAAGACACTAAGGTTTTGGAATAGATTTATAGCTCGGGTTGTGGGTGTTTGTTGTTCTGCAGACATTGGAAGATGCTGCCAGAGGAATATTGCTGAGTTGGTGCAGTATATCTTGTAGACGGTACACACTGCTGATGCTGTGTGTCAGTGGTAAATGGCGTGAATGTTGAAGGTGGTAGATAGGGATGCCCACAGCAGCAATTTAGTGATTAGGAGTTCATTTTTTGCTTGCTGTCGAGCTTTGACAGCTGTGGCTCAAACATCTCAAGTGTTGAACACTGGATCTTATGTTCTCATCATGAAGGATGTCATCTTCAATTGAAGAGCCTCTCTAAAGTGTTGGTCCCAGTACTGTATTGTTTGTTAATGATATGGAACCTCTGACTTTCTGCTTTAAGAGGCATGTGGTATCTTTGTATCGTCAGAATTGTTTTTGAAAATGTCATATGGTAGGTCGATTCATTCACAGTTCAGCCCAGTGTGCTGTTGTGAACTTAGTTCTCATCTTTTCTTAGTTTGGTTAGATTTTAAACCTTGAATGTGCCTCTTTTCTTTCTCTCACATTTAACTGTATAATGTCCGTATTTGCAATCATTGAATTGTTCACTAATTACCTATTCATCATTAATATGGTCTGGCCCATCTTAAGATGCTACTTGGCCTGCTGTGTTCATCCAGCTCCACACTTTGTTCTCTCGGATTCTCCAGCATCTGCAGTTCCTGCTATCTCTGCTATATTACGTAACCTGCTGTTTTCCTCATCTGTGTGAAAATTAAAATGTCTCGTAACCACATTATTTTTGCTGTCATTCATATGACGATCTTGCATCCTTTGTTGTCTTTTATTTGTCTTCAGTATTTCCATCTCTCGAACACTCTCAGGAAATTTCTTTTGTTATTGTTTTACTTGATGCACACAATCAGAAAACACTAATCTCTTCATGCAAAGAATCATGAGATTCACAGAATCTCAGAATTGTTAATGAAGGCCATTCAACCCATCTCACCTGCATCAGCTGTCTGAGCATTTAAACTTTGTGCCAAACTCTGGTCTTTTCTCTATGATTTAAAAACCTTGAATGAGCGCCTTGAATGTGACCACTGAACCTGCCTCCGTCACATGTCCAGGCAATGTATTCCAGACCCTAAATATTTATTTCTGTGATCTGATTTATCGTTCTCAGTACCTAAGTACAGTGAAAAGTTTTGCAAGCAGTGCAGGCAGATCATAACAAACAAGGAGCATGTACAAATCATAGGGTGTTTAGACTGAGCGAGGCATACAAGGTCACAACAGCAAAGAAGGTGTACAAAAGCAAGTTCAACATTAGTTTTGGAATTGGAGAGGTCCATACAGCAGTTTAATACTAGCGGGGAAGAAGCTGTTCTTGAACCTGTTAGTGTGTGTGTTCAAGCTTCTGTGTCTTCTGCCCGACAGAAGAAGTTGGAGGAAGTATTACCATGGTAGGAGGGGTCTTTGATGTTGTTGGCAGCCTTTCCACAGCCACGAGAGGTGTAGTTGGAGTCTGTGGATTGGAGGCTGGTTTCTATGCTTCTTTTGCAAAATGCTTTGTGACTACACCCTCTGGTTTTGCTCTGTTTACTAGTGGGAAATGCTTTCCCGCAGCCATTCTGTCCAGTAGATATTTGATAGCATTTGTGATCAATATTAGATATAAAACTGCAGTGTGAACAGTAGATTTTATGCCTTCTATATGTCTGTTGTTTTTCATTAGCTCTGCCAGCAGAGGGCATATGAGGCACATGGCTCTGCCATTCAATGCTTCCTCATCTACAGTGGAAATACAGATTAGATTAGATTCCCTACAGTGTGGAAACAGGCCCTTTGGCCCAACAAGTCCACACTGCCCCTTGAAGCATCCCACCCAGACCCATCCCCCTATAACCCACACACCCCTGAACACTACGGGCAATTTAGCAAGGCCAATCCACCTAACCTGCACATCTTTGGACTGTGGGAGGAAACCGGAGCACCCAGAGGAAACCCACGCAAACACGGGGAGAATGTGCAAACTCCACACAGACAGTTGCCCAAGGCGGGAATTGAACCCGGGTCCCTGGTGCTGTGTCACTGAGCCACTGATGTCACAAGAATCTGGAAGTTTATTTAATTGTCGTGGATCCTGGAGAGTTTATTAATTTCTCCATGTTTCAAGTCCATTGTGGTGCAATCCTGTTTGTGCAATGCGGTTTTTCTTCCAAAATAGAGTTACGCAGTCTGGCTTACGTGAGCCTTCATTGTTCTGATTGTTGGGTCTTAATGATGTAACACCAGCAGGTTATGAGTTCCTTAGAGGTAACCTGTCAACTTTGTGTTTCTACAATGGGAGGTGACACAGGCAGCTTCCAAGACCATTGCAGGCCCAAGGAGTGACTGGCTTTACATTGGTTAGTCTAGTTTTTGTTAGATTAGTTTCCCTACAGTGTGGAAACAGGCCCTTCGACCCAACACCGCCCCTTGGAGCATCCCTTTCAGACTCATCCCCCTATAACCCACACACCCCTGAACACTATGGGCAATTTATCATGGCCAATCCAACTAGCCTGCATATCTTTGGACTGTGGGAGGAAACTGGAGCAAACCCACGCAGACATGGGGAGAATGTGCAAACACCGCACAGACAGTTGTCCGCAGCTGGAATGGAACCCAGGTCCCTGGCGCTGTGAGGCTGCAGTGCTAACCGCTGAGCCACCGTGCCACCCCATTTTTGTGGAGCACTTTTGCTCATCCTTCTCTGGGAAAGAAAACAACAATAAAGGAATTTTTGCATTAAAGGTAATGTCGATGCATGTTACAATTATGCAGTAAATCGGAACTGGAACTACAGGCATCTGCAAGTTTGTGTTTAAAGGCAGAAATCTGACTTACCTGCATCTCCATTGGCTGCACTGTAACAGTCCTTGATGCTAGGTCTGGGAATGAAAATAATACACTGACATGCAGATGGGGTATTTGCTCACTCGTTCCCCACTAAAAAAAATCCTAAAAGTTGGGGTTGGTGCATTAAAGGCTAAAATGGCACCACAGTTGGCGATTTGGAAAAAAACAGTCTTCATTTTACACTTTTTGCGGTACCTTTTAATTCCCTATGTCATGTTTCTGATGCAGTTCAGTGATAACACACTTCCTCAGTGCTTCCCGGTGTGGACGGGAAAATACACTAAAAATGCTCTACCCATTAGTCCCATTTGTTGTTTCTGATCTTTATTCTGCCTTCTTTGTATGATTGAAGTCTAATGCTTTTGATGCTGCTTTATACTTCCTGGTTTAGACTCTGCATGCCACAATGAGGATCCTTTAATCTAGTGGGTTGAGAAACTTCCTTGTTTCTTGTTTGGCTCAAGAATTCCACAAAAGCTTTGTAGAGAGAGCCAGACATGAAACAAGGAGGCTTCTCAACGAATCAGATTAAAGGATTCTCATTGTGGCACGCAGAGTCTAAACTAGCAAGTATAAAGCAGGATTAAATGCTTTGGATTTAAATCACTTACAGAAAGTGGATCAGACAATGCGCAGTGAGTGTTATATCATCACTCCTAACTGTACAGTACAAACTCAAAGACGTTATGATATGGAAAGAGGCCATTCAGCCCTTACATTTTGTAATGCTATCCGGTCCACTCTCAAAGTCCAACTCTTTGTTCATAGCTCTGTTAACTGTGCCACCTCATGCGCACATTCAGATATAGTTTTTTTAAATGTTATGATAGTCTTGACCTTATCCAGTCTTTCTGCTTGTAAGTTCCAGACTCCTGTTATACTCTGGATGAAGAAATCACTTCTCGACTCTCCTTCAAGACTTTCACCAAAGACTTTCAATCTATGCCGCTCTGCTAAAGAAATCTGAGCAAAAGAAATCTTATCTCTTGGACATCTGCTCTGTTGGGCCATCATGTGAAACTGAAATGATAGACTGGATATTAAGAATTTAGGCAGCATTGTTAGTAAATTTGTGATGACACAAAAAGTGGTGGTAGAGTGGACATTGAAGAAGCTTATCTAAGATTACAAAGGGATCTTGATTATTTGGGTCAGTGGACTAAGGAGTGGTGGATAGAAATTAATTTGGATAAATGCGAGCATTGTATTTTGGTAAGACAAACAAGAACAAGACTTCTTTAATTAATAGTAGGGCCCTCGATAGTGTTGTTGATCGGGGGTTCAGGTGCATAGTTTTTTGAACGTGGCATCACAGGTGGACAGGGTGCTTAAGAAGGCATTTAGCACACTGGCCTTCTTTGCTCAGACCATTGAGTACAGGAGCTGGGATGTCATGTGGTGGTTGCACAGTATGTTGGTAAGGGCACTTGTGGAGTACTGTGTACAATTCTGGTCACCCTGCTATAGGAAGGATATTATTAAATTGGAGAGGGTGCTGAAAAGATTTACAAGGATGTTACTGGGACTGCAGAGTTTTAGTTATAAGGAGAGGCTGAATGGGCTGGGATTTCTTTCACTGGAGCATGGGAGGTTGAGGTATAAACCTTATACAGGTTTATAAAGTTATGAGGGGTATAGGTAAGTTGAGTAGCAAAGGTCTTTCCCTGAAGCAGGGATGTTCAAAAACTAGAGGGTGTATTTTTAAGGCAAGAGGAGAAAGATTTAAAAAAGGACTGAGGTCAGCATTTTTAAACAGTGGTTGGTTTGCATGTGGAATGAAGTGCCAGAGAGGAGTAGATGTGGGTATAGTTACAACATTAAAAAGACATTTGGATGAGTACATCAATAGGAAAGGATTAGAGGAATATGGGCTAAATGAAGGCAAGCAAGGCTAATTTAGTTTGGGAAACTTGATTGGTACGGATGAGTTGGTCCAAAGAGTCTGTTTCTGTGCTGTATGACTCTATAACTCTAAGGCTGTATGATAGATGAGAGATATTGACAATTTAAGTAACTAGGCAAAAAAAGTATAGTGGGAGATGTGAAATTGTTCATTTTGGAATGGATTACAAAACAACAATTTAATTTAAGATAACAAAGTGTGAAGCTGGATGAACACAGCAGGCCAAGCAGCATCTCAGGAGCACAAAAGCTGGCGTTTCGGGCCTAGATTTTTTTTAGATTCCCTACAGTGTGGAAACAGGCCCTTCGGCCCAACAAGTCCACACCGCCCCTTGAAGCATCCCACTCAGACCCATCCCCCTATAACCCACACACCCCTGAACACTACGGGCAATTTAACATGGCTGATCCACCTAACCTGCACATCTTTGGACTGTGGAGAAAAACTGCAATACAAAGGGACTAACGGGTACTTGTGCACAAAATACAGAAAGCTAGCACACATGTGCAGCAGGTAATGAGGAAGGCTAATGGAATGTTGGCCCTTATTTCAAAAACGTTGGAGTATAAATGTAAGGAAGTCTCACTGCAACTGAACAGGTGCTGGTGAGACCACATCTCAGGTTTGGTCCACTTATTTAAGGAAAGACATCATACTATTGGAAGCGGTTCAGTAGGAAAGGTTTAGAGGGACATGGGCTAAATCTTTACCTCTCATGATCCCTGGTATGGAGAAATTGTCTTATGAGCAAAGCTTAAACAAATTGGGTCTCTACTTACTGGAATTTTGAAGATTGAGTGGTGATCTCATTAAAACATACACGGTTGTTAAGGGGTTTGACAGGGTAAATGCTAAGAAGATGTTTCCCTTCAGGACAGAGTCCAGGGCCAGAGGTCATAGTCTCAGAGTAAAGGGGTGTCAACTAATACTGAGATGAGGAGGAATTTCTTCTTTCAGAGGGTTGTGAGTTTTTGGAACTCCTTGTGACAGAGAGTTGTGGGGGCAGAGTCATTGTGTATATTTAAGGCTGAGATAGATAAATTCTTGATCAATAAATATGGAGCTGGAATAGCACAGTTGGTTAGACAGTATCCAAGGAGCCAGGACATCAACGTTTTGGGCTTAAACAAAGGACTGTTATGCCTTCCAGTCCTGACAAAGGGTTTCAGCCCTGCTCCTCAGATGCTGTCTGACCTGCTGTACTTTTCCAGCTCCAACTTTAGCTTCCAGCATCTGCAGTCCTTACTGCCTCCTAGATTCTTGATCAGTCGAGGAATCAATGGTTAAAGGGTAAGAGCAGGAAAATGAACGTGAAGAATGTCTGATCAGCCATGATCCGATTTAACAGTGGAGCAGTCTCAAGGAGCCAAATGGCCTATTCCTGTTCCGATTTCTCCTGATCTTATTGTGTTCATGAGAAGGCACTGACTTGCACATTGTAAAATACTAGTGCTTGACTGAAACTCCTGTGAAGCTTGCAACATTAACACCTTCAGTGGGACTGAGGCATCAGGTCAGATCCCAGCAGGTTCAGGATGTTACAGGGGCTGAAGGCAATATTTCTCCTCCCTGATATTATTGAGTGTGCTAAACTCTTAGGGGCTTGGGACATTGGCATTTCAACTGGTTAATCGTGGAGAACCAATCCTTAGGCTTTGATTCTGTGACAATCTGAAATTTGTGAGTCAAGCAGAAAGCAGTATCTTCCCTGTGAAACATTACACTATGAAAGTCTACAAAATACTATGACGAGTCCTAGCAAGTATCAAGCATTTCAATACTGTATGGGATGACCCTATTGTCACTGCTTTCTAATCATTGGAAAGAAGAGAAAGACTTATAATTTCTCTGTTGACTTGTATAATTTTTGAAGGATAGTCATTGTTGCGGTATTGGAAACACAGCATCGTGGCCATTTAGCAAACTGTTACACCAATAATCTGTTGTTGTGATATTAATCGAGGGATTAATACTCACCAGGGACTGGGGAGAAATCCTTTCATCTTCTTGAAGGCAGTGTTATCCTATACTTGTTTCACAAAATCTATCAGACAGCAGGCAATTAGGCTCTCAGTTTAACATTTCTGCTGAACAAAAGGCAGTATCTCTGACAGTGCAGCTGTCCCTCATTGCTGCCCAAGTGTTTCAGTGTAGAACCTTGTGCTCAAGTCTCTAGAATGGGACTTCAACCAACGACCTCCAGACTTGGTTTTACCCAATGACATAGAGCTCCAAATCCACCGTAGGCCAGAAAGCACATGACACCAGGTTATAGTCCAACAGGTTTATTTGAAATCACGAGCTTTCAGAGCACTGCTCTGTTGTTGGGTGAAGTGCGCTTTAAGGCAAAGGAGAAAGATTTAAAAGGGACTTTAGGGGCAACCTTTTCACCCAGTGGTTGGTTCGTATGTGGAACAAACTCTTGTGATTTTAAATAAACCAGTTGTGTCGTGTGATTTCTGACTTTGTCCACCCCAATCCAACACCAGCACCTTCACATCATCAAAACTACGGTAGGTGGAGGTGATATTGGAGATACAACATATTATAGTTTAACTCTTTGTTGAGATTTTTCATTCAATTTGCTCAGTGGTGTTATTTCACTACTTTGGAACAGATGGGACATGAACCTGAAGCCAGGGACATTACCACTGGGCTACAAGAATCCAGCTGCTTCATTGTCTGACTCCTTGAAATACATTTGTTGGTTGCAGTCTGCAAGCATTGTTTTGTTAACATCAGGTGGAGCAGTGGTTAGCACTGGTGTCTCACAGCATCAGGGACCCAAGTTCGATTCTGCCCTCAGGCAATTGTCTGTGTGGAGTTTGCACGTTTTCCCCGGTCCGTGTGGGTTTCCTCTGGGTGCTCCGGTTTCCTCCCACAGCTCAAAGATGTGCAGGCTCTCTGATGAAGGGTCTAGGCCCGAAACGTCAGCTTTTGTGCTCCTGAGATGCTGCTTGGCCTGCTGTGATCATCCAGCTTCACACTTTATTATCCAGGCTAGGGTGGATTGGCTGTGCTGAAACGTACATAGTGTCCAGCGATGTGCAGACCAGGTGGGTTAGCCAGGTGACAGGGATAGGGTAAGGAGTTGGGACTGGATGGGATGCTGTTCAGAGGGATCGTGTGGCTCGATGGGCTGAATGGCCTGCTTCCACACTGTGGGGATTCTGTGAGCTAGTAATTTGCATCTTTCAGATGTGGCAAGCTCATGCTTGATATCTTACAAAGGGGTGGGGAAATTTGAATCATATAGCACAGCAGGGGGCTGTTCAATCTATTGTGCCTGTGCTTGTAATTCAAAAGTGCTCTCCAATTAAATCCCAATCCCCTGCAAAAATGATTCCTTTCAAGTATTCCTGCGATTGTTCACCTTGTGGCAATACTACCCAGCGTATGGCTGACGACAGACTTAATCTGCTCGCAAAACAAAAGCTGCCTGTTCTTTTTTCTCTAATAAACACATGATGAAACTGTGCAACAAAGCCCTTAGCGTCACAGCCCCTTCCATATTTGGGCAGTTATAATTAAATATCCTGCTGATGAGCTGCCAGCTGCTGGAATAATGGCTCAAATGATAAACCAATTAAAAGAACTCGTGATATTTGCCTGACACCTGACAGAATTGGGGCACATATTAAAAAATCAGATGAAATTCAGTGAGATTGAGAAGAAACAAACAGTGCAACAGATTCTGGAGTTCTGTTGGAAAGGGAGAACTGAAATGACTGACTGTTTCAATGATAACATAATCAGAATCAAAATAGATTCACGTGGTTAGAGTAGCAATAGGTCAATGATTATATCCTTCAAGATTTCAATTTGGAGGCTGATTATTCAGTCTTTGGCTTCTAAATATGTAACTAATGAACACTTTCCATATCCACATTTTTGCTACACATTGTAGCAGCAACAGCAATTTATACATTCCATTTGTAAATCGCAAATTGTAATAATAGAAAGAATTAACTTACATGATCCTGAGCAAGCTTGTAATTGCTTCACAGGCCTTTAAGATGCATTTTCAGTGTTGCTACAGTTGCAATATAGAAAATTTAGCTGTCAATTTATACAATGCAAGAGGCTGCAAACAGATCACATGTAGAAATAATCCAGTTTAGCTGTGTTAACTGGGGGATAAATATAAGAACTCTCCTGCTCTTCGTCAAATAGATGCTGGAATCTTTCGTCTCCACTTAAAAAGAAAATGAACAGGCATTGGCTCAACATCTCACTTGAAACACAATGGGTTTTAAAAGGCATAATCTTTCATCACTGACAAGACCAGCATTTGCAGCCCATTGCTAATTATCTTTGGAAAGCTGGTGGTGAGCTGCAGCATGTTGGCAAACCTGTGCTGACCCAGTACCCAGACACCAGATTGCCAAACAGCAAAGGTCTTGGTTCTGGGAATGTAATGGAGCGGTCTAATGGAGAGTGTATAACGATAAGGCTATTATAGCTATACCATACAACAAGGCTGTTCTCTAATCAGAGAAATGATGACAGCTGGTGGTTTAGCCTGACAGCCACCTGCAATTGTTCACCTTGTAGCAATGATGCAACAAGGGAGAGTCCTTGATGGTCACTGTATGATTGAATGAGGTCAGTCAGCTGCATCTCATGTGCTCCCTGATAGGGGATGTTAACCTGGTTCAATCAGGGAGCCCTGGCTGACAGATATAAACAGAAGAGTCAAGGGTTCTGCTCTCACTAGGAGCTGGCTGGGTCAGTGTCAAGATCTATGTACTTGTAAATAAGGGGTGACTTGGTGATAGGATACCAGCCTCCGTGGAGTTATTTCAGTCACTTCAGCCAGTGTAGGATTTGAACCCGTGCTGTTGGGGTTTCTCTACATGGTAAACCAGCTTTCAGCTAACCAACTCCGATTTTAAAGTCCACCTACTCCAATTGGACCAGAGGCTGCTCCCTCATTAGAGAGAGAAAGAGAGACAATTGGTGGCGATTTGACCTGAGGATCTGACGATAGGTTGAGAAAGAGAGTTCATTACGGTAACCTCAACTGCCTTAACTCACCTAAGCTTCCCAAAGATGTTGGTTGACCTGGTGCAAGCTCCCAGTGTTTTCTGTTTTCTCTTGTATCAATGATACTTGTCTGGATTTCACAAAAACCATGTGGCCTTTCATTTACCGTGAGGGTAGTTCTATTGTTCACTCCTGATTTTTGCAGCCAGGCTTATTACACATTTTGCATTTTATAATTAGAGCTATGGTGCATAATTAGATTTTGCATTTGAGTTCATAAATTAAGCAGACATTTATTATTTTTATTGAAATAAAGCTTAGGAAAACTAATTAAAATAATTCAGGAGTAAAATCTAAATAATTAAAACACTAAAATATGTACTGCGTTTTATGTATAATAAATGGTATGGAAGTAGACATTTTTTGTTTTGTTTAATCGAGAGATCCTTTCTAACTTTCTCTGCTTCCTGTGTCATTTCACACCATTTTTAACTGATGTGCTGATTGAATTACCCATGTCTAACAGCTATTTTTGAGAAAGCTCTTTTGCAATAGATTTGTGAGTGGATCAATTCTGATTTGGCTGAGAGGTATTATTTATTCAGTCTGGGATGGGAGTAAAATTCCTTTATTATTAAGAAACCATTCACCTTTTCTCGATAGTTAGTGAGCAATTCACGAATTAATACCCAACAATAAGCATTTCAACACTGCATGTTTGAGAAGTCATTAAGGGCTTACTAATTACAAAGGAGCTCACACTGAGAGGTATTCTGCATCCTTACTACTGTAATCCTGCCCAGATGTACTGTTATCCAATGTTTTGCCTGCAGTTTATTGTACTGAATTTGCAGACTTTCCAAAATGCAATATTATAAAATGTTGTATTGATAAGTAATTTTGATCTATTTGTTTTCACTTTAGACACATTGAGAAGCCTCTCTAAGTTAGAAATGTAAAAAAAATTTCTATGGCCTATTTGAGTTATTTTTCCAAACTAAAGACACTATACAAATGAATATTATTATCACTACAAAGTAGTCTCGGACTTGCACCATTGAGTGTCCTGTAAATTGAATATTAAAGCCTTACTCTGATTTGTCCCAATTCCAGGTTCAGACACCATTTACAATTTATATTTGTACTGTCATTAAATCTAAGGAGAATCGTGCTGCCTGGATCAATGCCAGATGAACATATGACCATAAGGTCTAGGAACAGGAGTAGACCTTTCAGCCCATTGAGTCTGCTGCACCAGTCAATGTGATCAAGGCTGGATTTAGACTTCCATCTGTATGTAGCTGCCTGCTCCCCACATCCCTGGACTCCTTGAATGATCAAACATCTATTCATCCCAGTTTGGAGTAAACTTAATAATGAAGCATTCATAACCCTCTGGGGAAGTTAATTTCAACAATCCTTTGAGAGAAGTATTTTCTCCTTATCTCAGTTAGAAATGATCAGCTCCTTATCCCGAGAGTGTGCCTCTCATGTTTAACGTCCCGGGGACCAGTGGAAACAATCTCTCAGCATGTACTGTTGTCAAAGCTCTTCAGAATCTTGTGCTTTTTCAATATTACCACTTATTTTTCAAAAACACTGAGAACATACTTTATCTGCTTTTGTTTTATTGTTACCAAGTGAGATAGTCTACATCAGAAGGGTGTCAAGAGACACCATGGTCAAAATACTCCACAATTCACTGGCTTTTGGGAAGTTCCAGGAAATTGGAAAACTGCTCAATATCCAAGAAGGAGGGAGACAAAACATAGGCTAGTTAGTCTAATATCTGTCACTGGGAAAATGATCGAGCCCATTATTAAGGAAGAAATAATAAAATATTTAGAAAAGCTTTAAACACACAGTCAGCATAGTTTTGTGAAAGGGAAATCATGTTTGCTAGAGGTCTTTGAGAACATAACAAGCAAAGCTGAGAAAGAGGAACCAGTAGATTTAGTGTATTTGGAAGGGGAAGAAAGAAATCTGGAAGGCGTTTGATAAGATGTCACATAAAAGGTAGAGCTCACATTTCATGGGTAATGTAATAACATGGATTATGGATTGGGTGACTCACAGAAGACAGAGTTGGTATTCATGAGTCTTTTTCAGGTTGGAAGGTTGTATCTAGTGAAATGACACAAGGATCAGTCCTTATTCCATAATTATATACTATCTATGTTAATAACTTGGAGAAGGGAACAGAGCGTAATGTATCCAAATTTGCTAAACAAGGTGGGGCGGGTGGGTGCATGTTGGTCTGAAGACATAAGGAATCTGCAAGGGGAAATGAGTAGGTTTAGTGAATGAGCAATGGAAGATGAAGTTTAATGCAGGAAAATGTGAGGCCCTGCACAATGGCAGGAAGAATCAAAAGATGGACTATTATTTAAATTAAAATCTATTTTGGACCAATGCTTTGTCTCTCTGCCACCTCTCGACAATTACGTTCCTACTGCCTTTTGTTCTATGACACCTTTTATCTTTAATCTCCCGTGCCCTCTAACTTTTCCCTGAACTTCGCTGTGTCTCACCTGCAGCCTACCCTACTCTATCTTTCCAGCTTTCCATTAGTCTAAAGAAGAGTCATGTTTGACTTGAGACGCTAACCCTGTTTCTCTCTACATGCTGACAAATCTGCTAAGTTTCTCCAGTCGTTTTGCTTCTAGCTCAGATCTTTAGCATCTGTAGTGGTTGGCTTTTATGTGAGAAACAATTTGTTTTTACAGCATATCCTGCATTTCCCAGATATTTTTCTCATACCTTCTTCTTTAAAACAGATTTTTAGTTTAAAAACAATGATTGCAGACTAAAGCTAGCTGATTCTTTTGAACACAGGCCAATCCTTAAGTTATTCCAGTACTGAATCGCTAGGTAATCTGGTGAAGATGCAGGGGAACTGGTAAAATGTTAAGGTGTTGTGAGCCTTTAAGCGATTCTGCTTTCTCAAAAAATAGACTTTATTTGGGGACGCAGGAAACCAGTATTTTATTATAATTATGAAAACATTTGCAAATGGCACAATGATGTGATTCATTCCAATTTGTAACATAAAAGTTTTGTTAATGATCCCATTTATTAATTGGTGCCAACAATCACAATTGAACCTTTTTCTCATCAATTTTTCAACTGTACAAACTGCAATGCCTGGGATCAAAGGAGGAGAGATGAGATGCTTTCTCGCCTTTACTTCTATCTGCATGAATAATAAAGATAAACAAAGCACTGTGGGGTGTACGGTGGCTCAGTGGTTAGCACTGCAGCCTCACAGCACTAGAGGCCTGGGTGCGACTCCACCCTCGGGCAACTGTCTGTGTGGAGTTTGCACATTCTCCCTGTGTCTGTGTGGATTTCCTCTGAGTGCTCCGGTTTCCTCCCACAGTCCAAAGATGAGCAGGTTAGGTGGATTAGTCATGCCAAATTGCCCATAGTTTCTAGGGATGTATGGGCTAGTTGGGTTAGCCATGGGGAATGGAGTTTACTGGAATAGGATGGGATGCTCTTTGGAGAGTTGGAGTGGACTAGATGGGCTGAATGGCCTGATTCCACACTGTAGGAATTCTATGATTCAATGAAGTCATGACTTCAAATTATGTATTGTTGACCAAGATGCGGTGTGGAAAATTAACAGCAGTAAGATCTTATCTGCCTGGAAGCTAACAGTGAAGATATGACTTAATCCCATCCAAAGTTTGTTGGATTGTGCAACACAGCAAACATTGGAAAATTAGCTTGAGCCAAAATGCACATCTGTAATAGTGTCGCTCATAATTTTTCTGATGCTTGAGGCTCCCAGGAAAACCCATGGATTGTAAAATAAATTAACTAAATAATAAGAGTTTTGACTTTGCATCCAGTGAGTCGGTTGTAAAACAGGGTGGGTGTTCTGCCTGTGCGATGAAATCCCTGCCAGTGCCAGATTAAGCTACAGCAGGTATTATTTTTCCTTTCAGTACAGAGAAAATCTTTCACAGCATATATTTAGACAGCTCAACTGCTTGATAAAAACCATATGATTCAAGATAGGATGGAAGGACTTTGGCTGGGAAGAATATAAAGACCATTTTTGTCATAATTGCAATCTTTTACTAAACTGCAAAGTTCTATATACTATAGATCTTACTGCTGTGGTCCTAATCCCTGGCAATTTCTGTGCTCACCAGATTTCTGTACTTGTTGAATTACAAGTATTTTGTTTATGTGGCTCTTCAATTAAAAAAATCCCAGCATGGATAATGTTATTTTCCTTACAGGCTGATTTTCAGAAGTTAGGAAAGGGAAGTTTACCAGTATTTACAGGGTGAGGGTTTCTGGGAGAAGGTTTGGGATGCCCTCATGCACCCTAAGTGTACAAGATAATCTCATTAATGAGCATCCTGAGATCTGAATTCAATCAAATCGTCAGTCGAAATAATGATCAGATTTTACAGCACATAGCAACATGGAGTCATAGAATATAGAACATTACAGCACATTACAGGCCCTTCGGCCCTTGATGTTGTGCCAACCTGTCATACCGATCTCAAGCCCATCTAACCTACACTATTCCATGTACGTCCATATGCTTATCCAATGACGACTTAAATGTACCTAAAGTTGGCGAATCTACTACTGTTGCAGGCAAAGCGTTCCATTCCCTTACTACTCTCTGAGCAAAGAAACTACCTCTGACATCTGTCCTATATCTTTCACCCCTCAATTTAAAGCTATGCCCCCTCGTGCTCGCCATCGCCATCCTAGGAAAAAGGCTCTCCCTATCCACCCTATCTAACCCTCTGATTATTTTATATGTTTCAATTAAGTCACCTCTCAACCTTCTTCTCTCTAATGAAAACAGCCTCAAGTCCCTCAGCCTTTCCTCGTAAGACCTTCCCTCAATACCAGGCAACATCCTCATAAATCTCCTCTGCACCCTTTCCAAAGCTTCCACATCCTTCTTATAATGCGGTGACCAGAACTGTACGCAATACTCCAAGTGCGGCCACACCAGAGTTTTGTACAGCTGCAGCATAACCTCTTGGTTCCGGAACTTGATCCCTCTATTAATAAAAGCTAAAACACTGTATGCCTTCTTAACAGCCCTGTCAACCTGGGTGGCAACTTTCAAGGATCTGTGTACATGGACACCGAGATCTCTCTGCTCATCTACAATACTAAGAATCTTACCATTAGCCCTGTACTTTGCCTTCTGGTTACTCCTACCAAAGTGCATCACCTCACACTTGTCTGCATTAAACTCCATTTTCCACCTCTCAGCTCAGCTCTGCAGCTTATCTATGTCTCTCTGCAACCTACAGCATCCTTCGTCACTATACACCACATCAACTGGTTTACTCTCATCGACCTGTTTGGTCACCTTCTCAAAGAACCCAATAAGGTTTGTGAGGCACGACCTTCCCTTCACAAAACCGTGCTGACTATCCCTAATCAATTTATTCTTTTCTAGATGATTATAAATCCTATCCCTTATAACCTTTTCCAACACTTTACCAACAACTGAGATAAGGCTCACTGGTCTATAATTACCAGGGTTGTCTCTACTCCTGTTCTTGAACAGGGGAACCACATTTGCTATCCTCCAGTCATCTGGCACTATTCTTATAGACAATGACGAGTTAAAGATCAATGCCAAAGGCTCGGCAATCTCCTCGCTGGCTTCCCAGAGGATCCTAGGATAAATCCCATCCGGCCCAGGGGACTTATCTATCTTCACCCTCTGTAGGAGTTCTAATACCTCTTCCTTGTGAACCTCAATCCCACCTAGTCCAGTAGCCTGTATCTCAGTATTCCCCTCAACAACATTGTCGTTTTCTAGAGTGAGTACTGTTGAAAAATGTTCATTTAGCGCTTCCCCTATCTCATCTGACTCCACACACAACTTACCACTACTATCCTTGATTGGGCTTAATCTTACTTTCGTCATTCTTTTATTCCTTAAATACCTACAGAAAGCCTTAGGGTTTACCCTGATTCTATCCGCCAACAATATCCAGTTTCATTAGATTTGGGCATGGGCTGGTGGGGAAGGGAGGGCAGGGGGTGTGTCGTTGGGAGTTTTGTTGAACACTCAGAGAATCTTGTCACTTTTAGGTATTGTATTTCTGAAATGCATTGCCTGGGAGGGTAGTAGAAGCAGGAAACCTGACAGCCTTTAAAAAGGATGTGCATGTGCACTTCAAATAGTCTGGGCCTTGGGCCAAGGGCTGGAATGTGGAATTAGTGTAGGTAGATCAGCATATTTTCAATGGGACAAATGGCCTCTTCCTAGCTGTATGCCTGTAAGATCCCAAAACATTGTAAATCCAATTCTGGATTCTTGAACAGAGATAATGGGAACTGCAGATGCTGAAGAATCTGAGATAACAAAGTGTGGAGCTGGATGAACACAGCAGGCCAAGCCCCTATTCCCAATTCCTTTGCCTCCATCGGATCTGCTCCCAGGACGAGGCATTCCACTCCCGCACATCCCAGATGTCCTCATTCTTCGAGGACCACAACTTCCTCCCCGCCGTGTTCGAGAACGCCCTCTACCGAGTCTCCCGCATTCCCCCACACCTCATACCTCACACCCCGCCCTCACAATAACCACCAAAACAGAATCCCCCTAGTCCTCACATACCACCCCAACCAACCTCCAGATACAACGCATCATCCTCTGACACTTCCGCTAAGTACAATCCAACCAAACCACTAAAGACATTTTTCCATACCCACCCTTGTCTGCTTTCCGGAGAGACCACTCTCTCTGTGACTCCCTTGTCTGCTCGACACTCCCCTCCAACCCCACCACACCCGGCACTTTTCCCTGCAACTGCAGGAAGTGCTACACTTGCCCCCACACCTCCTCCCTCACCCCCATCCCAGGCCCCAAGATGACTTCCCACATCAAGCAGATGTTCACCTGCACATCCACTAATGTGGTATACTGCAGCTGCTGTACCCGTTGTGGCTTCCTCTACATTGGGGAAACCAAGCGGAGGCTTGGGGACCACTTTGCAGAGCATCTACGCTCGGTTCGCAATAAAAAACTGCACCTCCCAGTCGCAAACCATTTCAACTCCCCCTCCCATTCCTTAGACGACATGTCCATCATGGGCCTCCTTTAGTGCCACAATGATGCCACCCGAAGGTTGCAGGAACAGCAACTCATATTCCGCTTGGGAACCTTGCAGCCCAATGGTATCAATATGGATTTCACAAGCTTCAAAATCTCCCCTCCCCCCACTGCATCCCAAAACCAGCCCAGTTCATCCCCGCCTCCCTAACCTGTTCTTCCTCTCACCCATCCCCTCCTCCCACCTCAAGCCGCACCTCCATTTCCTACCTACTAATGTCATCCCGCCCCTTGACCGGTCCGTCCTCCCAGACTGACCTGACCCCTCCCTATACTCTCCTCTCCACCTATCTTCTCCTCTATCCATCTTCAGTCCGCCTCCCCCCCCTCCCTATTTATTTCAGAACCCTCACCCCATCCCCCTTTTCTGGTGAAGGGTCTAGGCCCGAAACGTCAGCTTTTGTGCTCCTGAGATGCTACTTGCTCTGCTGTGTTCATCCAGCTCCACACTTCGTTATCTTGGATTCTTGAAGTCTGTTTATAGAGGGTAAGGTGAGCAGACCATTGAAGATTTCTTGAAAGGAGGCTATTATTTTGTAATGTGATGCCTGCTTTTTTATTGCTTGCTTTTTAAAATTCATTCATGGGATGTCGGCATCAGTGGCTAGGCCAGTATTTATTGCCTGTCCCTAGTTGCCCTTCAGAATGTGGCCCACGTGCCGTAAGTATATGCCATTGGGGAGGGAGTTCCAGAACTTTGACCTAACGAAACTGAAGAATGGTGATATATTTCCAAGTCAGGGTGGTGAGTGACTTGGAGGGGAACTTGCAGGCTGTGGTGTTCCCATGTTTTGGTCCCCTTGTCTTTCCAATATAGTAGAGGATGTGAGCTTGGATATGTTATCAGTTGAATGATAGACAGAAAAAATATACATCATGCCGGGATATTTAATCTGAACAACGCAAATAGCCCTGGGAAAAACTGAAGTGGAAACTAAAATGACTATATCCTGAACATAATCGTGCATTTCACCGCAAGAACTTGGTGATTTCAATAAGCCCAGGTCAACATGGTGTCATTTTATTACCACTTGTATTTATATGAGGTGAATTGTAACTGCAAGTTTTTGACCCTGTCTCTTGCATTGCACTCTGTATGAATACAGATCTCTTTTACTTTGTATGCCTTAATGCACTGGATAGATCTGTTATTCCTGTTTACAGAGATGCATAAGCTGTAAAATGTACAACATTCTGACTATGCAGACAATTAGCATTTATCAGTTTTTGTTGAATAGGTATTCTGGATAAAGAATTGTCTATTACATTTTTTTTTTAAAAGTTGCATACATGTGGCTTACATGTCAACTAGGAGCAGGAATAGAATACTTGTTCCCCTGGGCCTGCTCCACCACTAGATTAGATCTTGCTGATTTGATTACCCCACATTTCCACTTCCCTTTGATACTCTTTCATCCCCCAATAATCTTCCTTGCTTTGCCTTTAAAATATTCAAAGTGTCTGTTTCCATTCCTTTTGAGGAAGAGAGTTCCAAACAATGATGACCCTCTGTGACAAAAGAAATTCTCTTAATCTCTTGTTTAATCACCAAGCCCATATTTTTAAGCCTTATTTTTAAGATCATTCAACAGTTCTGTGCTGGAATTCCAAAAGAAAAGCTAAGATCATTTATGAATACACTAAAATTGATAAACTCTTTTAATAAAGAGTAACCACAGAGAAAAACAATTATTGGAATCCCAATTCTAACTGGCTGGTTTGTCATCATTGAACATAAAATATTACAATTCTGGTGGGAACAATAGAGGAAAACATGTTTGCCGACACCAACAATCAGAATAATTTAACAATTTCTTGAAAAAAAATGTTTGTTTTGGTTCAATACTTTTTTAGCTTCAGTTGGAGTAATCATGCACGTCTTCGATGAAGATGGATGGAGAAGATAGAAAATAGACCACCTTAGAGAAGGAGTTTAGTCATAGTTCCAGGCTGGAAGTGTTTGGATACACCCTGAAGATGGTGATTGAAGATGAGTAAGTTTAAACTGAGGTGAATGAATGCTCCAGGAAGATTTTCCAGGCTGGTTGTTGAAGCCACAGTTAAATTAAGCCTATCAGGTATTAGAGAAAGAGTTTTTTCCACGATGGGAGTACTGTACATGGGGTTCTTTTGGGAATTATAAAGGCATATTTTGGGATTAATGGGATTATATTTTACTACCCTGTTCAAAACTTTAAGTCTGTGTTCGATATACATAGATTGATTTATACTATTTTACTTCCATCTCTTTTACATCATAAACTTCTTTTTTATTATTTAAACCAAATATGCCACATTCCGTGCCAGTATTTCAATGAGAGGCCACTTTAATAAAACCAAAACAAAGCAAAGCATCATATATCAAGCCAGATTTCAGTTTATTCTCTCGACTTGTCCAGTAATAATAGTGTTAACAACCAGGGCCGCAGTAGGATTTTTGAATCCACTGGATTTAAGGGGGATGTGTGCCTTTCTTGTTAAAGTCACTGCGACAGATTGGTTCTGGACATAAAGCAGTTGTTTTCGCCATAGAATCCCTACATTGTGGAAGTATGCCATTCGGACTGTTGAGTCCATACTGACTCTCTGAAGAACATCCCACCCAAATGCAGCCCCCTACCCTATCCCCTGTAACCCTGCATTTCCCAATGCTAATCCACCTAAGATGTACATCTTTAGACTGAGGGAGGAAATCAGAGCACCCAAAGGAAACCCACACAGATACATGGCAAATATGCGAGCTCCACACAGATCATCACTCGAATTAAATCCAGGTCCTGGGTGCTTTGAGGCAGCAGTGCTAACCACTGAGCCACTGTGCTGTTTATTGCATGGAACTGAAGATGGTTTTGAATGTTGCTGTGAGTTTTTGGAAGTGGAGGATAAAACTATGGATTGTTTGACATCTTTGACAAAAGCTAAACTGAGCGAGGTAGCAGGTAAGTTGAAGATTGAAGTGAAAGCAGGAGTTTCTGAGGTTGAGTTGCCTTAAGTGATTTTACAACAGATAATATTGGGAAGAGGAAACCTGAGAGTGGGAGATCCCAGCTGGAATTAACCAAGACACAGGTAGAAATGTAAAAAAATTCTTTGAGGGATGAAGAGAAATTATTAAGTCTTAAATTAGGGGAGGGAGAAAACAAAACAAAAGTAAGGACAATGCGAAGCGAGTGGAGGGAAAATCAAAGGGAAAAGTTAAGAAAAATTGAAATGGGAGAAAAAGAAAAAGACAAACAGTGGGAGATGAAATTGCAAAGATTTGAACTCCAAAGAGATAAAGACATAAAGAACATGAGTTGGCCAAAGAAAATGATTAGAATGAAGAAAGAAGGAGGATGGTTCTGCTTTCAGACAGGAATGTGATTTAACGAAGAATTCAATACTTAGTACACATGTTTAATGAGAATGGAATACAAAGATATTTTATCTTATTTGAGAAGACAGCTAGACAGGTGAAGTGGTCAAAAGAGCATTGGGTATTAATGATTTCTCACGTTTCATCCCAAACTCACCTCAGTAATTACATGCCATTCCCCTGTGCTGCCCTTTTCATTTGATGCCAGCCTGGTTTCACTGAAATTTCGTAGTCAGAGAGCTCACTGCTCACTGGGTAACTAGCATCCCTGGCATCAGTGCCATCTTTAAACCCTGGACACACACCAGGTCAAACAGTGGCAGTGCAGAGTTGTCTCTCATTGGCAATGTAATGGCATAGCAGCCCCAACACATGCAGCTTACAGCATGTTGTTGGCATGGCTGACACATCCTGGCACGTGCATCGTCACTTTCCTGCCCCTAGTCACCATCTAACCATTGGGCCACACAGCTCACTTGTCCTTAGCCACATCCCACCCTATTACCCTCTCTATGCTATTCCCAATGCCCACTTCTGCTTCTCCCTGCTGTAGCCTTGAATACCCAACCCTACTGCCACAGGCAACCCCTGCACTCCCTCAGCTCACATTTTCAGTGAACTTGAAAATATTTTAAAAATTTAACCATGAGTCTAACTTGGACCTTACATTTCTGGTCTTTGGTGAGTAGGGATTCAAAAAAGGCTTTGCTGAGAAAGTCTGTGAAATTATCCTGATGTGTCAATTCATTGGCCATTAGTGTACATGCACATAGATTCTTAACAGCCACTTGTGAACCTAAGTATATTTTTCTGTCAAATACATTGGTTTAATTTTGTTAGTGTCTATAATAAAAAGAAAACTGTACATTTAATTGCCTTTAAAGCACCATATTGTGACCTTTGCTGTCGTCAGTATTATAACAAATTGGCCACAGTAATTAATGTGGCTGGGGAGAAAATTGCCGTAAATCTGAAAAGTTAATTTTGGTCTTGTTTGGAAGCTTAAACTTCTCACTGCAGGCAATTAATCAGCGTTCAGGGTAGCATTGTTTCTAATGCAAGTGCGTTC
Organism: Stegostoma tigrinum; assembly: GCF_030684315.1. Classification (NCBI taxonomy): domain Eukaryota; kingdom Metazoa; phylum Chordata; class Chondrichthyes; order Orectolobiformes; family Stegostomatidae; genus Stegostoma; species Stegostoma tigrinum. The sequence goes on along the minus strand of NC_081377.1, from coordinate 42,875,181 downwards.
TTTTTTTACCTGTCATTATGTTCTCTGTGGGGAGCTAGCGTTCTCTTCAGTTCTATCTTGTCACACGGTAGTACTTTCCCCTTTTACACAAATTGGGGTTAAAGAAAGTTTTGAAATCAGTTTCCAAAATTGTGCTCCTTTCATTGTATTTCCTTTCACTTTGGAAGCATTCATTTGTTAAATTGCCTGGGTGGTTTATACCAAAAAAGGCTCTAAAATTTTTACCTGTAAAGATTGTGGAAGGACATAAACAGGGAAACATTTGCAAACACAAAGAGTGCGTTCTCCATGGCTTTCCTGGGTAATTAGTTGTTAATTCTGTCACAATTCCCTCCCTCTCAATTTACAGAAATAAGCCCCCATCGTTACATTGCCATGGAAGCCGAAATAAGATTTGGAGGATTGGAAAAATTTCTCTGAAATACTTTGGACATTTTCTTATAGTTCTAATTTTAACTCTGTGTAGTTGGAAGGGTTAAAGTCAGGCCTATGCTTGGCATATGACTGACTGGAAAGTTCCTGGTGAGTGGGTTGATATCAATCCAACAGACAGTAATGCCAGATAATAAAATGTGAGGCTGGATGAACATAGCAGGCCCAGCAGCATCTCAGGAGCACAAAAGCTGACGTTTAGGGCCTAGACCCTTCATCAGAGAGGGGGATGGGGTGAGGGTTCTGGAATAAATAGGGAGACGGGGAGGCGGACCGAAGATGGAGAGAAAAGAAGATAGGTGGAGAGGAGAGTATAGGTGGGGAGGTAGGGAGGGGATAGGTCAGTCCAGGGAAGACGGACAGGTCAAGGAGGTGGGATGAGGTTAGTAGGTAGGAGATGGAGGTGCAGGTTGGGGTGGGAGGAAGGGATGGATGAGAGGAAGAACAGGTTAGGGACGCAGAGACAGGTTGGACTGGTTTTGGGATGCAGTGGGTGGAGGGGAAGAGCTGGGCTGGTTGTGTGGTGCAGTGGGGGGAGGGGAAGAACTGGGCTGGTTTTGGGATGCAGTGGGGGAAGGGGAGATTTTGAAGCTGGTGAAATCCACCTTGATACCATTGGGCTGCAGGGTTCCCAAGTGGAATATGAGTTGCTGTTCCTGAAACCTTCAGGTGGCATCATTGTGGCACTGCAGGAGGCCCATGATCGACATGTCATCTAAAGAATGGGAGGGGGAGTGGAAATGGTTTGCGACTGGGAGGTGCAGTTGTTTATTGCGAACCGAGTGGAGGTGTTCTGCAAAGCGGTCCCGAACCGCCTCCCCCTCTCTTCCTATTTATTCCAGAACCCTCACCCCATCTGCCTCAATGATGATTAGAGATTTTTCAGTGATCTGCAAATTTTGAGATATTACATTTAGTTCTCTCATCTAATCATTCACATACATTGTAAATAGTTGGACTCCTAGTACCAATCCCCATGGTACCCCACTAGTCAATGCCAGCCCTTCAGAAAAAGATTCATTTATTCCTACTTTTAGTTTCCTGTCTGCTAACATATTTTCCATCATCTCAACACACCAACCCCAAACCCATACACATTAATTTAACAATTTAATCTCTTATCTGCGACTTTAACAAAAGCTTTCTAAAAGTCCAAATAAACCACATCCATTGGCTTCCCCTCATCAACACTACTAATTACATTCTCAAAGAATTCCAGTAGATTTGTCATGCATCATTTCCATTCAGTAAACTCATGCTGGCTGTGTCTGATCCGATAGCTGTTATCTCAGTGTTCTGACATCAGACTCACTGACCTATAATTCCCTACTTTCTCTCTAGTTCATTTTCTAAATAGTGGGATTACGTTAGCTACCCTTCAACCTGTAGAAATTGTTCCAAGGTCTAAAGGAATTTGGAAGATAACCACCGAAGTATCCATTATTTCTTGGAAGACTACCACCAAAGTATCCATTATTTCTAGGCAACTCTGTTAAACACTCTGTGATGCAGATTATCAGGCTATGTAGACTTATCAACCTTCAATCCCATCAAGTTTTCTGAGAACATTTCTCTACGAATTTGCTTCAATTTCTACCTCTCACTAAACCGAATGTCCTCTTTCATTTCTGGTATTTTATTCATCCCTCCTTTATGAAGACAGAAGCGAAGAATGAACTTGGTCCATTCGCCAATTCTTTACTCCCCATTGTAACCTCTCTGTTTCTGATTGTAAGGTAATTAAATCATTAAAGTAAATTATTAAATTATTCATGTGAATCAGTAAGAGGGTGTGTAAGAATTAGCTTTTAAAGAGTATGAATTGTTAACCCTCTTAAAAGAAACTCATTTGGCCACAGGGCAAAAAAAGTGTCAATTATCAATCCCGTTAATATAAGTTACAAACTCTTGAAGCTGCTTTATCTTGTGGAAATAAACATTATATGATTGACAGAAGAGATCAGACAGCAGAGTCACCAGTTAAGCAATAATTATCTTGGAATTCAGCATTTTCCACAAACAAATGGATCTTGTCCAATAATATATAATCCTTATTTCCACAAAGTTAAGAGATTTCAGTTGCCTTTAGTTTCTACCAATGATATTTTAAAGAGTCTGGGTGATTGATACTTTTCTTGGCCTGCAGGAGATCTTTTTTAAATGGAAGGCTATTAATTGGTATTTTTTAAAAACTTTTTAAAAACTTACTTTGTGGATTGTCTTGCTATTATAATGGCTCTACACATCATATATTGGGTGAATAAGCAGGAAAGTGTATTAGCTTAGCAGAGGTGAGGGATATCACTTCATGGAATGGTTGGAGGCTGAGGTGGAATGAGGAGGACTTTTGCAACTTATCATTCATTAGGTTCCCTCATCCACAGTACGGTTCACCACACCTTTGAGGTTGCTGTCAACTACAGCTCTTTAAAAATTGGCCTGGCTCTATGATAATTGTAGAGGAGTGGGACAAGACTATCTCCACAATGGGGCATTACGGTGGCTCAGTGGTTAGCACTGCAGCCTCACAGCACCTCTTCGGAGGGTCGGTGTGAAATCAGTGTGTTGATTGGCCTGCTTCCACATTGTAGAGATTCTGTGATTTCATAATTCTATGACTAATTCTATGACGTTTCCACGACTGTCTGTGCGGAGTTTGCACATTCTTTCCGTGTCTGTGTGGGTTTTCTTCAGGTGCTCCGGTTTCCTCATAGTGTTCAGGGGTGTATGAGTTATAGGGGGATGGGTCTGGGTGGGATGCTGCAGGGGATGGTGTGTTGGGCCGAAGGGCCTGTTTCCACACTGTAGGGAATCTAATAAAATAAAATAATAAAAAATAAAATGGATACAGCCAGGTAGGGAGAGCTGGGTACAGCTCACAAACCAAACTAGACTATATCCTGCAAAAACATTCTTGAAAATGAGAAATACCAGGAATGTGGCTAGGAATTGGGTCCCAGTCCCCAGCACCAGGCCGCCATATCATTCTGAGATTCCATGAAAATCCAGGCCAATATGTTTGTAGAAAAGAGCTGCCAGAATTAACAGAGTGTATACTAGTTTCCCAATCATCCCTAATAGGAATAATTAGCCTAGCTCCTTCTTTTTTAATCTTCTGTCCATCTCAATAATTATCAATAAGCCTTCTCGTCATTGTTGAAGAATCTTGATGTGCTACGAACCTAACTTCTGATCTTTTCCCTAATTCACGCTATTCTAATAAATTGTGTTTTTACCTATTTGTCGAAAATCTCTGAGTGAAACGATTTGCAAGTACGGCTTTTATCTTCCTTACAAATAAATTGAAGATAATTTATTCATCCAGAGATGTGTAGGTTAGGCAGATTGGCCATAGGAAATATAGGGTTTCAGGGATAGGGTAGGAGGGCTGGGTCTGGGTGGGATGCTCTTCGGAGGGTCGGTGTGAAATCAGTGTGTTGATTGGCCTGCTTCCACATTGTAGAGATTCTATGATTTCATAATTCTATGACTAACACGCAATAATAACTGGCATTACTATCTGTGATAATGGGAACTGCAGATGCTGGAGAATCCAAGATAATAAAATGTGAGGCTGGATGAACACAGCAGGCCCAGCAGCATCTCAGGAGCACAAAAGCTGACGTTTCGGGCCTAGACCCTTCATCAGAGAGGGGGATGGGGTGAGGGTTCTGGAATAAATAGGGAGAGAGGGGGAGGCGGTTCGGGACCGCTTTGCAGAACACCTCCGCTCGGTTCACAATAAACAACTGCACCTCCCAGTCGCAAACCATTTCAACTCCCCCTCCCATTCTCTTGATGACATGTCCATCATGGGCCTCCTGCACTGCCACAATGATGCCACCCGAAGGTTGCAGGAACAGCAACTCATATTCCGCTTGGGAACCCTGCAGCCCAATGGTATCAATGTGGACTTCACCAGTTTCAAAATCTCCCCTTCCCCCACCGCATCCCAAAACCAGCCCAGTTCGTCCCCTCCCCCCACTACACCACACAACCAGCCCAGCTCTTCCCCTCCACCCACTGCATCCCAAAACCAGTCCAACCTGCCTCTGCGTCCCTAACCTGTTCTTCCTCTCATCCATCCCTTCCTCCGACCCCAAGCTGCACCTCCATCTCCTACCTACTAACCTCATCCCACCTCCTTGACCTGTCCGTCTTCCCTGGACTGACCTATCCCCTCCCTACCTCCCCACCTACACTCTCTCCACCTATCTTCTTTTCTCTCCATCTTCGGTCCGCCTCCCCGTCTGGAAGGTGTTGTCTGAGGATCTTTGGTCAGCGAGTTTTGAGAAGATTTGTAGCTCAGGTTGAGGTTCTGGATGTGAGTTTGCTGGCTGAGCTGCAAGGTTCGTTTTCAGACGTTTCGTCACTTTTTTTTATTTGAAAAAATGTACTTTATTCATAAGATGTACAAAAAAAAAACATAATTATACACCTACCCAGTCATGCAAGCCGCTCCGGGTTACCCAGGGGTACATACACCAACTAAAGGCAAAAACAAAGCAAAAAACACCCCGGCAGTCGTCACCCCGCACAGTCCCCGTTGGCCCCCTGACCAGTTGGGGAAGGCGCCAGCTGGGCCCAGGTACCAGATAGGGGTCTTTTTTCTATTCTGGACGAGGGGGGGTCATACCGTGGTCTTTCCCCACCGCGCCTTGGCGGCGGCTGCCCCAAGCTTTAGCGCGTCCCTCAGCACGTAGTCCTGGACCTTGGAGTGCGCCAGTCTGCAACACTCGGTCGGGGTCAGTTCTTTCAGCTGGCAGACCAGCAAGTTGCGGGCAGACCAAAGAGCGTCTTTCACTGCATTGATGGTCCTCCAGGCGCAGTTGATGTTGGTCTCGGTGTGCGTCCCCGGAAACAGCCCGTAGAGCACGGAGTCCCGCGTCACGGAGCTGCTCAGGACGAACCTCGACAAATACCACTGCATCCCCCTCCAGACCTCCTGCGCATAGGCGCACTCCAGAAGGAGGTGATCAACAGTCTCGTCCCCCCCGCAGCCACCTCGAGGGCAGCGTGCGGTGTTGCAGAGATTCCGGGCATGCATAAAGGATCTCACTGGCAGAGCCCCTCTCACCGCCAGCCAAGCAATGTCCTTGTGCTTGTTTGAAAGTTCTGGCGATGAGGCATTCTGCCAAACGACTTTGGCAGTCTGCGTGGGGAACCACACGACGGGATCCACCCTCTCCTTTTCCCGAAGGGTCTCGAGGATACTACGTGCTGACCACTGCCTGACGGCCTTGTGGTCAAAGGTGTTTCCTTTCAAAAATTTCTCCACGAAGGACAGGTGGTACGGGACAGTCCAACTACTTGGAGCGTTCCGCGGCAATGAGGCCAGGCCCATCCTTCGCAACACCGGGGACAGGTAGAACCTCAGTAAGTAGTGACACTTGGTGTTTGCGTACTGAGGATCTACGCACAGCTTGATGCAGCCGCACACAAAGGTAGCCGTCAGGGCGAGGGTGTCGTTCGGTACGCCCTTTCCCCCATTTTCCAGGTCTTTGTACATGGTGTCCCTGCGGACACGGTCCATCCTCGACCCCCAAATGAAGTGGAAGATGGCCTGGGTGACTGCCGCGGCGCAGGTCCAGGTAACAGGCCAGGCCTGCGGCACATACAACAGTACCGAAAGCCCCTCGCACCTGACAACCAGGTTCTTACCCGCGATGGAGGGGGACCGGAGTGTCCACCTGCCCAGCTTCTGCTTCAATTTGGTGACACGCTCCTCCCAAGTCTTAGTGCATGCCCCAGCTCCACCAAACCAAGCACCCAGCACCTTCAGGTAGTCTGTCCTGACGGTGAAGGGGATGAAGGAGCGGTCGTCCCAGTTCCCGAAGAACATGACCTCGCTCTTACCCCTATTGACTTTGGCACCCGAGGCCAGTTCAAACTGGCCGCAGATGTCCAGTAGTCCACTCACCGACCGACGATCGGTGCAGAAGACGGCGACATCGTCCATGTACAGGGAGGTCTTGACCTGAAGGCCTCCGCTGCCTGGAATAGTCACGCCCTTCAGGCTCACGTCCTTCCTGATGGAGGCGGCGAAGGGCTCCACACAGCACAAGAACAAGGCAGGAGAGAGCGGGCAGCCCTGCCTGACTCCAGATCTAACAGGAAAACTGTCTGATTCCCACCCGTTGATCGAGACTGCGCTAACGATGTTGGCGTAGAGCAGTCGGATCCAATTGCGGATGCCCTCCCCGAACCCCAATTTGGAGAGGACGTCCCTCATGTAAGCATGAGAGACCCTGTCGAAGGCTTTCTCCTGGTCGAGGCTGACGAGGCAGGTGTCCGCCCGCCTGTCCTATACGTAGGCGATCGTATCCCTGATGAGCGCAAGGCTCTCAGCGATCTTCCTGCCCGGCACAGCACAGGTTTGGTCAGGGTGAATCACTGACTCCAGGACAGACCTGACCCGGTTGGCTATGACATTGGCCAGGATTTTGTAATCCACGTTCAAAAGTGAAATGGGACGCCAATTCTTAATTTCTTCCCTCTCCCCCTTCCTCTTGCAAATGAGGGTGATGATGCCCTTCCTCATGGACTTGCACATTTCCCCTGCCTGAAGCGCACTATCATACACCTCCAGCAGATCCTGGCCGACCAGACCCCACAGAGCGGAACACAGCTCGACCGGTAAGCCGTCGCTTCCGGGAGTCCGATTCCTCTCCAAGGACTTGAGGGCTCTGGCCAGCTCGTCCAGGGATATCGGCCGGTCCAGGCACTCCCTCGTGCCGTTGTCTAAGACCTCCGTGATAGACGACAGGAATGACTCAGAGGCCGTGCTGTCCGTGGGCTTCGTGTCGTACAGTCCGGCATAGAAGGATCTGCTGATCCTCAAAATGTCGGGCCGAGACGACGTCACCGAGCCGTCGTCCTCCTTCAGCCGGCTAAGCACAGAGCTCTCTTTGTGCACTTTCTGAAAGAAGAAACGTGAGCACGTCTCGTCCTGCTCCACGGAGCGGACCCTGGACCGGAATATTATCCGGGAGGCCTCCGCGGCGAAGAGTGAGGCTTGCTGGCCCCTCACCTCGCGGAGGTCCTCCGTGACATCGACCCCCATCAACTGCAGAAGGAGCAGGTTCTGCACCCTTTCCTGGAGTCGCGACAGCTTTCCCCGCCTCTCTCTTGCCTTCCGAACACCCTTGAGGACAAAGAACCTCTTGATGTTCTCCTTCACCGTCTCCCACCAGTCGCCTGGAGACTCAAAGAGGGGTTTCACGGTTCTCCAACCGGCGTACCCCCTCTTAAGCTCCTCGACGTTCTCTGGGGTCAACAGAGTCGTGTTGAGCTTCCACGTCCCCTTGCCGGCCGGCTGGTCGTCCTGTAAGTGACAGTCGGCCAGCAGGAGGCAGTGGTCAGAGAAGAACACCGGCTCGATGCCGGTGGATCTGACCGAGAACGCCCGTGACACAAACAGGAAGTCTATCCTTGAGCGAATAGACCCGTCTGGTCGCGATCAGGTGTACCTCTGCTGCGCTGCGTCTGCAGGGGTGCTGAAGACGTCGAGCAGCTTGGCGTCCTTCACCGTGCCCATCAGGAATCTGGACGTGACGTCCAGTTGACTCCCCCCACCCGCTGTCCCCACACTGGATCTTCCGTCTGCATCAATGATGCAGTTGAAGTCTCCGCCTAGGATGACCGGCCTGGATGTAGCCAGCAGGGGTGGAAGCCGCTGCAGGACGTCCAACCGCTCACTCCGTACCGCTGGGGCGTACACGTTGATCAGCCTCAGGGTAGCGTTTTTATAGGTGACATCAGCCACTAGGAGGCGCGCCCACCGCCCCCCCCACCACCTCCTGAACTTGAGAGATGGTGAAGTTGTGCCCCCGCAGCAGAATAGCCAGGCCCGAGGAGCGACAGTCGTTACCCCCCTGACCAGATCGAAGGCCCACAGGTCCAGGCACCGGACCATTTCCCGTACCTGCCGAGGTGCGGTATCCCGCACTCCTGCAGAAACAGGAGGTCCGCCTTGATGGTGGTCAGGTAGGCCAACGTGGACACACATCTCGCGGTTGACTTGACGCTGCGCACATTAATGCTCGCAACTCGTACCCCCATTGTGGGCAGTGACCACAGTCCCCTCCCCAGGTCCAAGGTCCAGCCCCTCCATCTGTCCCTTCATGCCCATTGCCCGGGCTAACTGCTGGATGCTCTCCGGGCTCAGGAAACCGTCTGTGCTGCCTTCCGGGTGGCATCCCCCCATCGTGGGTGCGGAGGCAGGAGGGTCCAGTTCTGGGTCAGGCTGGGGAAGCGCTGTCTCCTCCTTCCCACCTGGAAGTTCCGGGAGGCCCTCCAGTGCCCCAGCGGCACTTGACTGGGTGTCGGAGGGAGCCTCAGGACGCCTCCTGTCACCTGGAAGCGGGGTGCTGCTTTCCTTCCCCCTCGAGACCTTTAACTTCTGCTTCGGGCAGGCTCTCTCCGAATCTCCCTCGTCAGAGGACCTCTTATAGCCCCCCTGTAGCTGCCTTTTCCCGCCTGATGGTTGCGGTTCCTGGGCCCGTCGACACACCTTCCTCCTCGCTTTCCGGACCGTCGTCCACTCCCCTGGGTCGCCTGTCACTGGCTCCATCGACTCCGGGTTGTCGGGCGGGGGCGGAGCCTGCAGGGGCACTTTGCTGGCCTCGGGCCCATCCTGCAGGGCTGGGCCCTCCTGCACGACCTGGCCCTCCTGCACATTAGTGGGGTCCTTGCTGGGCCCTGGTGCCTTCCTCTCCTCCAGGGGGGCTGGACCTGCATTGCCCCTGCTGGCGACCTGGGCGTAGGTGGTACCCCGCCGCGGGCATGCCCTATAGAGGTGGCCCGCTTCCCCACAAAGGTTGCAGCTTTTTTCTCGTGGGCAATCCTTTGCAAGGTGTCCCTCCTCCCTGCAGTTCCTGCAGATGGTGGCTTTGCAGTCGGCCGCCATGTGACCTGACCTACCACAGGCATGGCAGTCTTTAGGTTGCCCTGCATAGGCCAGGTAGCCCCTGCTCCCGCTGATCGCGAAGCTGGACGGTGGGTGTGCGACATTCCCGTCTGCGCCCATCCTCAGCGTCACCTTGACCTGCCTCTTACTCGTCCAGATGCCAAAGGGGTCCATGATGTCAGTTAGGTCCCCTTCCACCATCACATACCTTCCGAGGAAGGTCAGGACATCAACTGCTGGCACATGCGGGTTGTACATGTGTACAGTCACCATACGGCTCCTCTGTGCTGGCATCACAAACAGTGGGACAGCGGTCAAGACAGAGAGGGGGCCCTCACCTCCTTTCTCCTTGAAAACCTCCAGGAAGCGCTCGCAAAGCTTGGCACTCCTGAAGGTCACATCGTAAAACCCTCCTCCGGGGAAATCCTGCAGGCAGTAAATGTCCGCAGCAGCAAACCCACAACAGTCCAACAGGACCCTCTTCACGAAGAAGGTGCGGTCCACAGGTGCACCTTCATCCACCTTCTTTACAGAAACACGGATGGTGTTCCGGACCCCCTAACCTGGGGCACGAGCACTTGCCGCAGCCATCGTTGCAGGTTGGCTGCTCCCCTGAACCAGCGTTAGGCCGAAGCCAGCATTAAGATCCACTGGTCGCAAGGGTGCACAGCGAACCCGACGTCCTCCTTTCACCTCCAAGACAGCACTCTCGTCCTCTCGGTCCACAAGAGAGTGGGTCTTTATTGTGTTCGAGATGTAAGCTAGTTCACTGAGCTTGCCGGTTTGTTCCCAGATGTTTCATCACCTTTTTTTTATTTGAAAAAATATACTTTATTCATAGAATGTACAAAAAATAAAACATTTATACACCTACCCAGTCATGCAAGCCACTCCGGGTTACCCGGGGGTACGTACACCAACTAAAGGAAAAAAAAACAAAACAGAGAAAAAAAAAAACAAAGCAAAGAAAATACCCCGGCAGTCGTCACCCCGCACAGTCCCAGTTGGCCCCCTGACCAGTTGGGGAAGGCGCCAGCTGGGCCCAGTTACCAGATAGGACTCTTTTCCCTTTTCTGGACGAGGGGGCTCATACGGTGGTCTTTCCCCACTGCGCCTTGGCGGCGGCTGCCCCAAGTTTTAGCGCGTCCCTGAGCATGTAGCCCTGGACCTTGGAGTGCGCCAGTCTGCAACACTCGGTCGGGGTCAGTTCTTTCAGCTGGCAGACCAGCAAGTTGCGGGCAGACCAAAGAGCGTCTTTCACCGCATTGATGGTCCTCCAGGCGCAGTTGACGTTGGTCTCGGTGTCCGTCCCCGGAAACAGCCCGTAGAGCACGGAGCCCCGCGTCACGGAGCTGCTCGGGACGAACCTCGACAAATACCACTGCATTCCCCTCCAGACCTCTTGCGCATAGGCACACTCCAGAAGGAGGTGATCAACAGTCTCGTCCCCCCCCGCAGCCACCTCGAGGGCAGCGTGCGGTGGTGCAGAGATTCCGGGCATGCATAAAGGATCTCACTGGCAGAGCCCCTCTCATCGCCAGCCAAGCAATGTCCTTGTGCTTGTTTGAAAGTTCTGGCGATGAGGCATTCTGCCAAACGACTTTGGCAGTCTGCATGGGGAACCACACGACGGGATCCACCCTCTCCTTTTCCCGAAGGGTCCTGAGGATACTACGTGCTGACCACTGCCTGACGGCCTTGTGGTCAAAGGTGTTTCCTTTCAAAAATTTCTCCACGAAGGACACGTGGTACGGAACGGTCCAACTACTCGGAGCGTTCCGCGGCAACGAGGCCAGGCCCATCCTTCGCAACACCGGGGACAGGTAGAACCTCAGTAAGTAGTGACACTTGGTGTTTGCGTACTGAGGATCTACGCACAGCTTGATGCAGCCACACACAAAGGTAGCCGTCAGGGCGAGGGTGTCGTTCGGTACGTCCTTTCCCCCATTTCCAAGGTCTTTGTACATGGTGTCTCTGCGGACACGGTCCATCCTCGACCCCCAAATGAAGTGGAAGATGGCCCGGGTGACCGCAGCGGCGCAGGTCCAGGTAATAGGCCAGGCCTGCGCCACATACAACAGTACCGAAAGCCCCTCGCACCTGACAACCAGGCTCTTACCCGCGATGGAGAGGGACCGGAGCGTCCACCTGCCCAGCTTCTGCTTAAATTTGGCGATACGCTCCTCCCAAGACTTAGTGCATGCCCCAGCTCCACCAAACCAAACACCCAGCACCTTCAGGTAGTCTGTCCTGATGGTGAAGGGGATGAAGGAGCAGTCGTCCCAGTTCCCGAAGAACATGACCTCGCTCTTACCCCTATTGACTTTGGCACCCGAGGCCAGTTCAAACTGGCCGCAGATGTCCAACAGCCTACTCACCGACCGACGATCAGTGCAGAAGACGGCGACATCGTCCATGTACAGGGAGGTCTTGACCTGAAGGCCTCCGCTGCCTGGGATAGTCACGCCCTTCAGGCTCACGTCCTTCCTGATGGATGTGGCAAAGGGATCCACACAGCACACGAACAAGGCAGGAGAGAGCGGGCAGCCTGCCTGACTCCAGATCTAAGAGGAAAACTGTCTGATTCCCACCCGTTGATCGAGACTGCGCTAACGATGTTGGCGTAGAGCAGTCGGATCCAATTGCGGATGCCCTCCCCGAACCCCAATTTGGAGAGGACGTCCCTCATGTAAGCATGAGAGACCCTGTCGAAGGCCTTCTCCTGGTCCAGGCTGACGAGGCAGGTGTCCACCCGCCTGTCCTGTACGTAGGCAATCGTATCCCTGATGAGCGCGAGGCTCTCAGCGATCTTCCTGCCCGGCACAGCACAGGTTTCGTCAGGGTGAATCACTGACTCCAGGACAGACCTGACCCGGTTGGCAATGACCTTGGCCAGGATTTTGTAGTCCACGTTCAAAAGTGAAATGGGACGCCAATTCTTAATTTCTTCCCTCTCCCCCTTCCTCTTGTAAATGAGGGTGATGATGCCCTTCCTCATGGACTTGCACATTTCCCCTGCCCGAAGTGCACTATCGTACACCTCCAGCAGGTCCTGGCCGACCAGGCCCCACAGAGCGGAATATAGCTCGACCGGTAAGCCGTCACTTCCGGGAGTCCTATTCCTCTGCAAGGGCTTGAGGGCTCTGGCCAGCTCGTCCAGGGATATCGGCCGGTCCAGCCACTCCCTCGTGCCGTCGTCTAAGACCTCCGTGATAGACGACAGGAACGACTCGGAGGCCGTGCTGTCGGTGGGATTCGTGTTGTACAGTCCGGCATAGAAGGATCTGCTGATCCTCAAAATGTCAGGCCGAGACGACGTCACCGAGCCGTCGTCCTCCTTCAGCCGGCTAAGCACAGAGCTCTCTTTGTGCACCTTCTGAAAGAAGAAACGCGAGCACGTCTCGTCCTGCTCCACGGAGTGGACCCTGGACCGGAAGATTATCCTGGAGGCCTCCGCGGCGAAGAGTGAGGCTTGCTGGCCCCTCACCTCGCGGAGGTCCTCCGTGACATTGACCCCCATCAACTGCAGAAGGAGCAGGTTCTGCACCCTTTTCTGGAGTCGCGACAGCTTTCCCCGCCTCTCTCTTGCCTTCTGAACACCCTTGAGGACAAAGAACCTCTTGATGTTCTCCTTCACCGTCTCCCACCAGTCGCCTGGAGACTCAAAGAGGGGTTTCACGGTTCTCCAACCGGCGTACTCCCTCTTAAGCTCCTCGACGTTCTCTGGGGTCAACAGAGTCGTGTTGAGCTTCCACGTCCCCTTGCCGGCCGGCTGGTCGTCCTGTAAGTGACAGTCGGCCAACAGGAGGCAGTGGTCAGAGAAGAACACCGGCTCGACACCGGTGGATCTGACCGAGAACGTCCGTGACACAAACAGGAAGTCTATCCTTGACCGTCTGGCCGCGACCAGGTGTACCTCTGCTGTGCTCCGTCTGCAGGGGTGCTGAAGACATCGAGCAGCTTGGCGTCCTTCACCGTGCCCATCAGGAATCTGGACGTGACGTCCAGTTGAATCCCCCCACCCGCTGTCCCCACGCCGGATCTTTCATCTGCATCAACGATGCAGTTGAAGTCTCCGCCTAGGATGACCGGCCTGGACGTAGCCAGCAGGGGTGGAAGCCGCTGCAGGACGTCCAACCGCTCACTCCGTACCACTGGGGCGTACACGTTGATCAGCCTCAGGGGAGCATTCCTGTAGGTGATGTCAGCCACTAGGAGGCGCCCCCCCACCACCTCCTGAACTTGAGAGATGGTGAAGTTGTGCCCCCGCAGCAGAATAGCCAGGACGGAGGAGCGACAGTCGTTACCCCCCGACCAGATCGAAGGCCCACAGATCCAGGCGCCGGACCATTTCCCGTACCTGCCGAGGTGCGGTATCCCGCACTCCTGCAGAAACAGGAGGTCCGCCTTGATGGTGGTCAGGTAGGCCAACGTGGACACACATCTCGCGGTTGACTTGACGCTGCGCACATTAATGCTCGCAATTCGTACCCCCATTGTGGGCAGTGACCGCAGTACCCTCCCCAGGTCCAAGGTCCAGCCCCTCCATCTGTCCCTTCATGCCCATTGCCCGGGCTAACTGCTGGACGCTCTCTGGGCTCAGGAAACCGTCTGTGCTGCCTTCTGGGTGGCATCCCCCCGTCAGGGGTGCGGAGGCAGGAGGGTCCGGCTCCGGGTCAGGCTGGGGACGCGCTGTTTCCTCCTTCCCGCCTGGAAGTTCCGGGGGGCCCTCCAGTGCTCCAGCGGCACTTGACTGGGTGTCGGAGTGAGCCTCAGGACGCCTCCCGTCACCTGGAAGCAGGGTGCTGCTTTCCTTCCCCCTCGAGACCTTTAACTTCTGCTTCGGGTGGGCCCTCTCCGAATCCTCCTCGTCAGAGGAGCTCTTATAGCCCCCCTGTAGCTGTCTCTTCCCTCCTGATTGTTGCGGTTCCTGGGCCCGTCGACACACCTTCCTCCTCGCTTTCCGGACTGTAGTCCACTCCCCTGGGTCGCCTGTCGCCGCCTCCATTGGCTCCGGGTTGTCGGGGGGGATCGGAGCCTGCAGGGGTGCTTTGCTGGCCTCGGGCCCATCCTGCAGGGCTGGGCTCTCCTGCACGGCCTGGCCCTCCTGCACATTAGTGGGGTCCTTGCTGTGCCCTGGTGCCTTCCTCTCCTCCGGGGGGGCTGGCCCCGCATTTCCCCTGCCGGCGACCAGGGCGTAGGTGGTACCCTGCCGCGGGCATGCCCTATAGAAGTGGCCCGCTTCCCCGCAAAGGTTGCAGCTTTTTTCTCGTGGGCAATCCTTTGCAAGGTGTCCCTCCTCCCTGCAGTTCCTGCCAATGGCGGCTTTGCAGTCGGCCGCCATGTGACCTGACCTACCACAGGCATGGCAGACTTTAGGTTGCCCTGCATAGGCCAGGTAGCCCCTGCTCCCGCCGATCGCGAAGCTGGACGGTGGGTGTGCGACATTCCCGTCTGCGCCCATCCTCAGCGTCACCTTGACCTGCCTCTTACTCGTCCAGATGCCAAAGGGGTCCACCATGTCATTTAGGTCCCCTTCCACCTTCACATACCTTCCGAGGAAGGTCAGGACATCAACTGCTGGCACATGCGGGTTGTACATGTGGACAGTCACCATACGGCTCCTCTGCGCTGGCATCACAAACAGTGGGACAGCGGTCAATACAGAGAGGGGGCCCTCACCTCCTTTCTCCTTGAAAACCTCCAGGAAGCGCTCGCAAAGCTTGGCACTCCGGAAGGTCACATCGTAAAAACCCCCTCCGGGGAAATCCTGCAGGCAGTAAATGTCCGCAGCAGCAAACCCACAACAGTCCAACAGGACCCTCTTCACGAAGAAGGTGCGGTCCACAGGTGCACCTTCATCCACCTTCTTTACAGAAACACGGATGGTGTTCCGGACCCCCTGACCTCGGGCACGAGCACTTGCCGCAGCCATCGTTGCAGGTTGGCTGCTCCCCTGAACCAGCGTTAGGCCGAAGCCAGCATTAAGATCCACTGGTCGCAAGGGTGCACAGCGAACCCGACGTCCTCCTTTCACCTCCAAGACAGCACTCTCGTCCTCTCAGTTCTCAAGAGAGTGGGTCTTTATTGTGTTCGAGATGTGAGCTGGTTCACTGAGCTTGACGGTTTGTTCCCAGACGTTTTGTCACCTTTCCAGGTAACATCATCAGTGAGCCTCTGGTGAAGCGCTGGTGTTATGTCCTGCTTTCTATTTATCTGGTTAGGTTTCCTTGGGTTGGTGATGTCATTTCCTGTGTTGGTGATGTCATTTCCGGTTCTTTTTCTCAGGGGATGGTAGATTGGCTCCAAATCAATGTGTTTGTTGATGGAGTTCTGGTTGGAATGCCATGCTTCTAGGAATTCTCGCGCGTGTCTCTGTTTGACTTGCCCTAGGATGGATGTGTTGTCCCAATCAAAGTGGTGTCCTTCCTCGTCTCTATGTAAGGATACGAGTGATAGTGGGTCATGTCGTTTTATGGCTACTTGATGTTCATGTATCCTGGTGGTTAGCTTTCTGCCAGTTTGTCCAATGTAGTGTTTGTCACAGTTGTTGCAAGGTATTTTGTGGATGATGTTCGTTTTATTTGTTGTCTGTATAGGGTCTTTTAAGTTCATTAGCTGTTGTTTTAGTCTGTTGGTGGGTTTGTGGGCTACCCTGATGCCAAGAGGTCCGAGTAGTCTGGCAGTCATTTCAGAAATGTCTTTGATGTAGGGGAGAGTGGTTATGGTTTCTGAGCCCGTTTTGTCTGTTTGTTTGGGCTTGTTGCTGAGGAATCGGCGGACTGTGTTCATAGGGTACCCATTGTTTTTGAATACGCTGTATAGGTGATTTTTCCTCTGCTCTGCGTCTTTGGTCAATTTCAGTACTGCAACTTGTCGATGGTACATATTGCTTCTATTGAGCATGGATGGTGGAGAGACTGAATGTTTGTGGATGTGGTGCCAATCTAATGGGCTGCTTTGTCCAGTGGAGTTGGAATCCTCCACACAAGTGGGGAATTGTTCATCACACTCCTGACTTGTGGCTTGTAGACAATGGACAGACATTGAGGAGGCAGGGGATAAGTTTGTTGTTGCAGGATTCCTATCTTGTAGCTATTGTATTTATGTGGTGAGTCCAGTTAAATTTCTCATCAACGGATACCTCCAGGATGTTGATAGTGGGAGAATCGGTGATGGTGAAGCTATGCCATTGGTTAGATTTTCTTTTTGGCAATGGGCATTGCCTGGTATTTGTGTAGCATGAAAGTTACTTGTCATTGCCAGCCTAAGCCTACATATTGACTAGATCTTGTTGCATTTAAGCATGGACTGCTTCAGTATCTGAGGAGTCATGAATGGTGCTGATCATTGTGCACTCATCAGTTAAGATCACCAGTTCTGAACTTACGATGGAGGGAAGGTGGTTGGGCCTAGGACACTACCCTGAGGAGCTCCTGCAGAGATGTCCTGGAGCTGAGATGACTGATCTCCAACACCATGACCATCTTCATATGTGTCAGGATGACTCCAACCAGTGGAAAGTTTGCTCCTGGGACCCATTTATTCCAGTTTTGCTAGGGCCCCTTGATGCCATACTCTGTCAGATGCAGTCCTGATGTCAAAGGCTGTTCCTCTCGCCTCACCTGCGGAATTCAACTCTTTTGTGCATGAATGAACCAAGGCTATAATGAGCTTAGGATGTAAGTGGCCCTGGCGGAGCCCAAACTGGGTGTCAGTGAGCACATAAAGAGAAACAAAAGTGAAATAAAGGTCCAGTTAGGACTTTCATGCATGCAGTTTCTTTTTCCTTTATTCTTTCATAAGATGACGGCACCATTGACTAAACAGCATTTATTGCCCCTCCCTAATTGCCCAGAAAGCAGTTAAGAGTCAACCACATTGCTGTGGGCCTGGAGTCATATGTAGACCAGATCTGGTAAGGATGGTAGTTTCCTTCCCTGAAGGACATTAGTGAACCAGATGGGTTTTCCCAACAATCAACAATGGCTTCAAATTCATCAGTTGATTCCTAATTCCAGATTCAATTCTACCATGTTGGCAGTGCAGAAGTTGAATATTCCTAGAAATAGAGAACTGTTGGACCAATGCAGAAGGTAATGGGTAACTCCATGTGGTTCATTGCACTTTGCTGGAAATGACATAAATGCAGGGTCCCATTGTCTGCAAACAGAAGGAATGTAAGAACATAAGAACCTGGATAAGGAGTAGGCAGTTCAGCTACTCGAATATGTTCAGTCATTTGATACAATCAGGCTGATCTCATCTGATCTCGTATACTTAAGCAAGGTGCTTCTTTTCATCCCCTGGGATCCTGGAGAAACTATCACTTTCTCCATGACAACCCCTCAGCCAATCAGATTAAACTTGTGGATGAGGCAGCACCCCATTCTTCTGTGGTATAAATAGTTTTGATTGTTAGTATATTGGCACTTGTCATGGTGATTGCAAAATGAAAAGCTTTGCCAATAAGATTGGGTCAGGCTGATTGTTTACATTGGTGCAGAGGAGACTGAAGTGGGTGGGTTGCAGGGACATGACTGAGAAGTATAAAATTATGACAGGTAGACAGGAAGAAACTTTTCTACTTGGTGGAGGGATCAATGACCAAGGCCAGAGATTTGGTGGGGGGAGGTCAGAATATTTAGACGGCATATGAGGAAAAATATTTCCACCCAGAGGGTGGTGAGAGTCTGGAACTCACTGTCTGTAAGGGTGGTACAGGCAGAAACCCCCATAATTCTTCCGAAATATTTTGATGTGCACTTGTGATACTAAGACATACAAGGCTGTGAGCCAAATGATGGAAAATTGGATTAGAATTGTTCGATGACTCCACAGGACTTTTTTGTGTTGTAGGCTTCTCTAAAATGACTCTCTTTCCAGGAATTTCAAGATATCCTGTCTACTGCACACATTGTTTTGAAAGTGCCTGAGCTTGCTTTCATCAGGACAATTTGCAAGAACTACCAAACTGAAGGGGAACTACATTTTATTCTGTCTAGCTAACCAAACATCACTATTTTTTCACATTGGAAAAAAAATTCCATTGGCAATTCTCACAAGTTGCCCTGATGAGTGAAAGTTGAAAAGCTACGACAAATCTGTCTTTTCTCAGCAGTGCTCCAGTTCAATGTTACTAAGGATCTACATGCAATGTTCCACTCTGTGAAAAAGCCCATTCCAAGTAAAGGGCCTATGGGTGGGAGGCTGGAAAAGCTCAGCAGGTCAGACAGCATCCAAGGAGCAGGGAAGTCAACATTTTGGACCAAAAACCTTTGTCAGTTCTGGGGCAGGGAAGGGGACAGAGAAATAAATAGAGGGTGGGACTGGGCAAAGAGCAGCAGAGATGGTGACTTGCATCTACCTATTATGTGTGTGTGTGTGTGTGTCTGTGTGTGTGTGTGTGTGTGTGTCTGTGTGTGTGTGTGTGTGTGTCTGTGTGTGTGTGTGTCTGTGTGTGTGTGAGTGTGTCTGTGTGTGTGTGTCTGTGTGTGTGTCTGTGTGTGTGTGAGTGAGAGAAAAGGTTGTTTATGAGGGGATCAGAGTTTTAGTGAGTAGAATTATATGTCAATGGAGTTTGTGATTGTAATAAATAATAATTCTTGTTAACTACAGAAACTTGGTCTGCGTTTTCTGTCAGCCTGAGTCATGAATGGACAATATTTCATTTTTATAAAGGTTTTAAACTTTTGTGACAATTCTGAGAATAGCAGGGCTATATTTTCAGTGTGCTACCCCAGAGAGATGTACTGTTATATACTTTTAGACACTAGATTTAGGAAACTCATGTAGTTGCTCTGAAGTCATAGAGGATTTAGCAAGTGTTGGGGAGAGTTGCTAGTTAAAGAGATAAAGGTTCTAATAACTGCACAGAAATTTGATGAAATGAACCTGATTACAGCTGCACCATCATGAGTCTGAGCTTTAGTGTGGAGATCGTAGTAATTCTTTAGCGAGGTTTGGGTGTTTGTAAGGATTTCGCTTGGATAAAGAGGATAATGTGTACTTGAATCCTTATTTGTAATGAACTCTTTCCTAGGTTTGTTTTCTCAAGTATATAATAATTCATGATTTTCTTGTTTAATAAATAGTGCATTCTTTGTACTAAAAGTACAGAGGCAGGCTCTTGTGGATACATTCAGTGATTGACCTTCACTGTTACAAAAAAGTCTTTTTGAAGACTTCTTGCATCTTCATCCTCTTGTATTTCCCATATAAGTATCTGTCAAGAGAAAATTTGGAAATATTATGTTTGGTCCCCACATACAAATCATTCATTGTTGTGTCAAGTTGTGAACAAGCATTAACGTTGTTATGGTCTAGGTCCGAAACGTCAGCTTTTGTGCTCCTGAGATGCTGCTTGGCCTGCTGTGTCCATCCAGCTACACACTTTGTTATCCTGGATTCTCCAACATCTGCAGTTCCCATTATCTCTGATTAACATTGTGTTGCCCCGCAAGTGACAGACTGCCATCCTGAGAATGACCTCTTTATTCCTACTGCCTGTTTTCTGTCTGTTAACTGTCCGGAGAAGGGGAATGTCAAACCCTCTGATAATCAACCAGCTACAATCTGACATGGTGGAGTAGCAGTTCCCTTCTACTAATTAAACCCAAAACCAGAGAAACTTGGCTTGCCCCTTATAATCTGCTAAAAGAAAGGAATCCCTGACACACACTCCATAACCAACAAGTAACAATTAATTTATTTAACACTAACAGTGAAAAGATTAATAGAACTAGTAACAAACCAAACAATTCCTCTCTAACTACCAACTATTTCCTAATAAATCACGAGCTTATTCCTATGCTGTTCCAATTACCACCAGTTGTACTTATATAAATTCAAGTAATAAGAAAACAATAAATTAAAACTTACTCTCTCAAAGTTCACACTGAATGTGTTTTCTGGAATGCTTTGCCTTCTCAACTGTCTCTCCAGCCTGTCTTCTGCTGATCTTACTGTCAGAGATGTTTTCTCTCTAATTTCTTCTGTGACAACTCTTAGCTAGAAGTGCCATGGTACCTTTGATGGTACTTTTTTTTTAGAGAACATAATCATATTATGTGAGAGCTAAGTTTATTTCTCAGGTGCAGATTTACTTTTGCTTCAAGTAGCAGTTGGCTCTCACCCTGATTTTAAAAAAAAACCCTCTTGTTATATACCCCCAATGACACATCAATTTCTTATACTATGATTGGTTTCAGGTTGTCAAAATCATCACTTTTAAATTCAATTGGCTTTCAATTGTTGTGTACTTGGATTAAATTATTTGGCTTAGTCCAACTCGTTGCCAAATCATTAAAACAAGACTGCTGTTTTGCCGAGATAGTAAGAACCACAGATGCTGGAGAATCTGAGATAACAAGGTGTGGAGCTGGATGAACACAGCAGGCCAAGCAGCATCAGAGGAGCAGGAAAGCTGTCGTTTTGGATCTAGACCCTTCTTCAGAAATGGGGGAGGGGAAGGGGTTCTGAAATATGTAGGGAGAGAGGAGGAGGTGGATGGAAGACAAAAAGAGGAGAAGATAGGTGGAGAGGACCCAGACAGGTCAAAGAGGCACTGATGGCGAAGCCGAAGAGATTAAGAGAGAGTTGCAGTGGGAGATAGATCCACTGAGGTTTTTCTGGAGGGAGGAGGGTAACTTCCTCAAGGTAGGCTTCCTTAGAACAGGCTTCACAGAGGGGTTAAAATTGTTTCAGAGATAGTAGGAACTGCAGATGTTGGAGAACCTAGGCCTTTTGCTACACTTGTTTCAGTTTGGGGCTTTTTGTACAGTACTTGCAAACTTCCATGCATAGCATAGACAAAGCATAATCTTTTACAGGGACCACACAGTACTTTCCCCCACTAACATTTTCACAAGTAAAGTCTAACATCCTGACTTCCAATACACAAGTACTCTACACAATCTCATAACGTAACTAATTCTCAAACCACAACTGTATATTACACTCAGATCCATGAGCTCTAATTTCGTTTACTGACCTCCTGTATGGGATATTATCAAATACCTTCTAATATCAAAATAAACCAACTTCTACTTTATCCTTGGTTGAGGTTACAGTTTCAAAAATACTCCATCAGCTTTCTCAACTATGATTCCCTTTTCATAAATCCATGTCGATTCTGCCCAATTGTATTATTATTTTCTAAGTGTTCTGTTATCACATCCTTTATAATAGATGCTAACATTTTCCCTATAAAGGATGTAACACTAATTGTTCTTTCATTTTTCTCCCTCCCTCCCTCTATTCAGAAATAGCAGAGCTACATTTACTGCTTTACCATCTACTGTACCTTTCCAGAATTGATAGAATTTTGTAAGGCAATCACCAACACATCCACTACCTTCTCAAGAACAACTCAGGATGAGCAATAAATGAAGCCCACATCCCATGAGTGAATAAAAAAAATTATCATTTCGATCATTTCTTTCAACACCCTGGGATGTAGCTCATTTGGTCCAGGGAATTTATCAACCTTCATCTAATACTGTTTCAGTAGTTTTACATACCATGTCTTCATTAATATTAATTTCTCTCTCTTCTTTGTTTTTCTCAAGTCTCTTGGTTGCTTAGTATTTGGGAGATTTTCTGTATCTTCTCCATTGAAGACATTGTTTAATTTCTCCACTATTTCCATATTCTCTAACATAAACTTTCCTGTCTCCACTATTCGTGTTCAGTGGTAGTTGGTAAATGAATGAGTGCTTCAAGAAAATTAATCAACATTTGAAGGCTACATGTGTCTGTTTGTATATTGGTTTCTGATGATCCTTGACCTTGTTACAGCCTTGTTTCAAACTTGGGTAAAAGAACTGAGTTCCAGATGAAATGGATCAGGCCAGGCCTCCTCAAAATATTTTAAGAAGATAGACGAGACTGTAACTTTTTCTTATTTTAAAGGCAGGTGTGAAGTGGGTGTTCCAGGTGTGATGCAACTGGTCTAACCACTCAGCTTTAAGCAAAACAAAATTTATTTAAATGCTGCAGTTGCAAAATGAACAAAAAACAGGCTTCACAGAGGGGTTAAAATTGTTTCAGAGATAGTAGGAACTGCAGATGTTGGAGAACCTAGGCCTTTTGCTACACTTGTTTCAGTTTGGGGCTTTTTGTACAGTACTTGCAAACTTCCATGCATAGCATAGACAAAGCATAATCTTTTACAGGGACCACACAGTACTTTCCCCCACTAACATTTTCACAAGTAAAGTCTAACATCCTGACTTCCAATACACAAGTACTCTACACAATCTCATAACGTAACTAATTCTCAAACCACAACTGTATATTACACTCAGATCCATGAGCTCTAATTTCGTTTACTGACCTCCTGTATGGGATATTATCAAATACCTTCTAATATCAAAATAAACCAACTTCTACTTTATCCTTGGTTGAGGTTACAGTTTCAAAAATACTCCATCAGCTTTCTCAACTATGATTCCCTTTTCATAAATCCATGTCGATTCTGCCCAATTGTATTATTATTTTCTAAGTGTTCTGTTATCACATCCTTTATAATAGATGCTAACATTTTCCCTATAAAGGATGTAACACTAATTGTTCTTTCATTTTTCTCCCTCCCTCCCTCTATTCAGAAATAGCAGAGCTACATTTACTGCTTTACCATCTACTGTACCTTTCCAGAATTGATAGAATTTTGTAAGGCAATCACCAACACATCCACTACCTTCTCAAGAACAACTCAGGATGAGCAATAAATGAAGCCCACATCCCATGAGTGAATAAAAAAAATTATCATTTCGATCATTTCTTTCAACACCCTGGGATGTAGCTCATTTGGTCCAGGGAATTTATCAACCTTCATCTAATACTGTTTCAGTAGTTTTACATACCATGTCTTCATTAATATTAATTTCTTTCTCTTCTTTGTTTTTCTCAAGTCTCTTGGTTGCTTAGTATTTGGGAGATTTTCTGTATCTTCTCCATTGAAGACATTGTTTAATTTCTCCACTATTTCCATATTCTCTAACATAAACTTTCCTGTCTCCACTATTCGTGTTCAGTGGTAGTTGGTAAATGAATGAGTGCTTCAAGAAAATTAATCAACATTTGAAGGCTACATGTGTCTGTTTGTATATTGGTTTCTGATGATCCTTGACCTTGTTACAGCCTTGTTTCAAACTTGGGTAAAAGAACTGAGTTCCAGATGAAATGGATCAGGCCAGGCCTCCTCAAAATATTTTAAGAAGATAGACGAGACTGTAACTTTTTCTTATTTTAAAGGCAGGTGTGAAGTGGGTGTTCCAGGTGTGATGCAACTGGTCTAACCACTCAGCTTTAAGCAAAACAAAATTTATTTAAATGCTGCAGTTGCAAAATGAACAAAAAAAGGTGGAATTTAGCCTAACAACTACCAGAAAACCTAACTGACCCGATACAGCAACTTAACTAATTAACTTCCACTGTAGAAACATCTGGCAAAAAGGTAAATTCAAACGCAGATTCCTACAGGTAAGAGGGAACAACATCCAGAGAGAGACTTCAGAGAAAGCCAAGAAGTCCTTTACTGAAGCTTGCCAACACTTCTGGGACTCAAAATGTCTTGTGACTGCTACAGCCAAAGAAAAAACTGAACTGGGAGAATTGGCCACTCCCCTTCCATTGTTGAACTGTTACTCCCTAGACTGTTTGAAATCTTTGCAAAAGTCGAAAACAAAATAACCTTCTTGAAGTGACAGCATTGCCACATAGAGGTGAGGTGAGAGTGAGTGTGCTTGGCATCAAGGCCACACTTGACTGAGTGGAGAATCTCAAATCTTTAGTAAAGCTAGAGTCAACAGAAATCAGAGGGAAAACTTTCTGCTGTTTGGAGTCACACCTGGCACATGGAAAGATGGTTATGGTTATTGAAGGTCAGTTTTCTCAGCTCCAAGGCATCTCTGCAGGAATTCTGCAGGGTACTGCCTAGTCCTACCATCTTTAGCTGCTTCAGTAGTGACCTTCCATCATTCATAAGGTCAAAATTGGGCTTTTTCTCTGACAATTACACTATGTTCAGCACCATTCACGAATCCTTAGAAACTAAAGCCGCCCATGTTCAAATGCAGCAAGGCCTGGACAAAATCCAAATTTGGACTCAGTAACGTACATGCTACACATGTTAGTCAATGACCATCTCCAACAAGAGTGAGTCTTACCAATATTCCTTGGCATTTAACAATATTACTATCACTAATTCCTGACTATGAACTTCCTAGGGATTATCATTGACCAGAAACTGAACTGGACTAACCATACGAATATAATGGCTACTTCAGTGAGTAATTCACTTCCTGATTCTCTAAAGCCTGTTCACCATCTACAATGCATAAGCCAGGAGTGTAATGGAATATTCCCCACTTTCCTGGATGAGTGCAAAACAGCTCAAGAGCATCGACTACACCCAGGACAAAGCAGCCTGTTTGATTACTTTCACATCCACAAATATTCACTCCCTTCACCAGCGATGTGCTGTAGTAGCAGTGTGTACTATCTGCAAGAGATAGTAGGAACTGCTGATGCTGGAGAATCTGAGATAACACGGTGTACAGCAGGGTGAACACAGCAGGCCAAACAGGATCAAAGGAGCAGGAAAGCTGACATTTTGGGCCCTGACCCTTTTTCAGAAATGGGGAAGGATAAGGGGATTCTGAAATAAATAGGGAGAGAGGTGGATGCAGACAGGAGATGGATAAAAGAGAAGATAGGTGGAGAGGAGGCAGACAGGTCAAAGAGGCGGGGATGGAGCCAGGAAAGGTGAATGTTGGTTGGGAGTTAGGGAGGGGTAGGTCGGTCCAGGGAGGACGGACAGGTCAAGGGGGCGGGATGAGGTTAGTGGGTCGGAGATGGGGGTGAAGCTTGAGGTGGGAGGAATGGTTCGGGAGGCGGGGACGAGCTGGGCTGGTTTTGGGATGGGGTAGCGGGACAGGAGATTTTGAAGCTTGTGAAGTCCACATTGATACCGTTGGGCTGCAGGGTTCCCAAGCGAAATATGAGATGCTGTTCCTGCAGCTTTTGGGTGGCATCGTTGTGGCACTGCAGGAGGCCCAGGATGGACATGTCATCTGAGGAATGGCTGGGGGAGTTGAAATGGTTCGCAACTGGGAGGTGCAGTTATTTGCTGTGAACTGAGTGTAGGTGTTCTGCAAACTGGTCCCCAAGCCTCCACTTAGTTTTGGGGACATGTTCATCCTGGGCTTCCTGCATTTCCACAATGATTCCACATGAAAAGTGCAGGAACAGCATCTCATATTTCGTTTGGGAACCCTGCACCCAAGGGGTATCAATGTCACTGGGTCAAAATCCTGGAACTCTTTTGCCAGCGCTGTGTGGGTATATCTATATCAAATGGGCAGCAGCAGTTCAAGAAATTGGCTTACCACCATCTACTCATGGGCAATCAGTAATGGGTAAGGCTGACCTAGCCAGTGACACCCACATTCCCTGTGTGAGTGAAAGAAAAGTTGAAAATTACGCACTAAAACAGAATTCCAAAAAGGTGCTTTCAATTACCCAGTTCCTGTTTAGTGCCCACTTTAACACTTCCATCAAAACAAGCCCATGTATATTTTGTGGATCAAATAACAGTTTTACTTGTTATTAATAATGTGGTCAATGTTGTGCCTATCGCACCCAAATACTTGAGTAGGAAAAATGCCCCTTTCTGGGACGTGGAGATCAATATCTGATATTTTTATCATCAGGCCACCATAGTGCTGGGGAATTGAAGAGGGGCTGCACTGGTCAACCACGGAACACTTCGAGGTTGCAGGCACCTTCAGTTTGCTACATTCCAGTGGAAAATTTGCCAAGTCTTAACTTTCATGGTTCAATAATTATAAATAATCAACTAAATTGCATAAAGAAATGAAATGATTAATGTACTTTTGGGCTTCATATGTTTATGTATGCCTCTTTTGTTTTAACTGCATTTTAACATTCACTTCAAAGAACTTATCAAATAAAGAATAAATCTCAGAAATTATTTAACATTTTACAGGCTAGATCAACTTAGCTGGTTCATTACTCACAGTGGAGTCATCGAGTTGTACAGCATGGAGGCAGATCCTTTGGTCCACTCATCCGTACCGACCAGATACCTAAATCAATCTGGTCTCATTTGCCAGCATTTGGCCCATATTCCTCTAAACCCCTCCTATTCATATACCTATCCAGATGCCTTTTGGGTGTTGTAATTGTGCCAGCCTCCACCACTTCCTCTGGCAGCTCATTCCACACATGCACCACCTTCTCCATGAAAAAAGTTGCCCGCTGAATCCCTTTTAAATCTCTCCCCTCTCAAATTAATCCTATGCCCTCTATTTTTGAAGTCCCCTACCCTGGGGACAAGACCTTGGCTATTTAGTCGAGACACATTGATAAAATTATATACCAGAGAAGACACCACCTAGAACTTGTGGACCAAGCCATCTCATAGACATTAGTTAGATTTAACTTTATACTTTTTAATTCCATTTATCTGTTGTTGTGAATTGCTGGAGGTAAGGGCTAATAATTATATGGTGAGAGCAATAGGGTTTTTGAGATTTTGCTGAATAGTCGAACCAATGGTGTAGTTCCTTCATCAACATAATTTAAGGATTGAGAGAGAAACAGGAGTGGCAGAGAAAGAAGATGAATTAGAATCAAGTCAGTTACTGAAAGAAAAACAGAGAGGGAAAAAGATTATAGATAACAAAGTGTGGAGCTGGATGAACACAGCAGGCCAAGCAGCAACTTAGGAGCATAAAAGCTGACGTTTCGGGCCTAGATCCTTCATCATCTGATGAAGGGTCTAGGCCCGAAACGTCAGCTTTTGTGCTCCTGAGATGCTGCTGGGCCTGCTGTGTTCATCCAGCCTCACATTTTATTATCTCGGATTCTCCAGCATCTGCAGTTCCCATTATCTCTGGAGGAAAAAGATTATGTTAGACTCCCTTAGTCTATTTTAAGAAGTTAGCCTACACACTAACTTTTTCTAATTTTAGAGATAGATGTGACGTGCTATGTCCCAGATGCAAAGCGACAGTCAAAGTATTTGATGTTAAGCAAAACACAATTTATTTAAATACTACAGTTAAAATACAAATAAATGAAAGAAGAATTTAGAATAACTTAACAATTGAAAAACTTAACCAAATAATAGATACAATACTTATTACTAATTAGCGATTCCAATATAGTCATATTCCATAAACACACTCCTTTGCAATAAGGCAAATTCAGACACAGATTCTCACATGCAGTTCTCCAATCCAGGAGGAAGAAAAAAAAATCAAGAGAAAATTCGGAGAGAATAGCAGCCGGGGACATTTACTGAAGCTTCCAACTCTTTCGAGACTCCAAAGGCCTCTTCTTAAAACTAAACCTAAAATCTACGAAACACTAGAAAGCTTGGTCTGTGAGAGCTGGCCACATTCAGGCTGCTTCCATTGTCCCAACTTTAAAAAAAAACCCCAAGCCTCAAAAATTATTTATTTTGTTTGACAGAGCTCCCACCTCTGCCTTACAACCTGTCTTCAAAAAATAAGGTCAAAATACCTCTTAAAGTGACAACATCATCACAATTAAAAAAAGTAAACATTTAAAAACAATCACAGAAATTGCTGGAGAAACTCAGCAGGTCTTACATCATCTGTGGAGAGAAAGCACAGTTAACATTTCTCGTACAGTGAGCCTTCCTCAGAATGGAACATTTTCAAAATCTCTGGCAACAATTGACTATGTGCAGTAATGAGACTGATTACTTCTGATTCTTCCCATTCTGGATGATGTTGGTTCATTAATTATCAAATTGACAAAAAGCAAGCTGTGCTTTTAATTTTAGCAATACATTTCACAGAAAATTAATGTTCAATGCATGTTGAAAAGGGGTCTGAGGTTTATGGAAGCAATGTAAAATGGCGCACATCCTCCAAACCCCCTGAACCTGTTGGCTAGTTTGCATATGAGTAACATTGTGTTTATTAACATTGTCATTATTTCTGCAGTTCTAGCCAATGACATGGTACAATGGAAACATCATGGTTGAGTAAATATTTATGATCATACAGAACATTCCAGTGCAGTTGTGTAAAATTGGATTCAATATCATAAACCACAAAGCAATCTAACATGTTTCACAAAGTCAGCAGTAATTCTAAGTGAGAATTTTTTATTTCTGTCAGGGACATAGCTTTCCGTGGAATTGTAATCTGGTCACTATTGATTAAGGACTTGACTACATCAATCTGCAAGTATTTATTATTTTTATTGCAATCATAGAATCCCTGCAGTGCAGAAAGAGGACATTCAGCCCATCAGGTCTGCACTAACCCTCTGAAGAGCATTCCGCCCAAACCTGTAACCCGGCATGGGGGTTTTAATCATGTCTAACCCACACAATACAGGGCAACTGTCTTCCCTTTAGCTAGGGCAATTCATCTAACCTGTACATCTTTGGACTGTGAGAGGAAACCCACGCAGACACGGGAAGAACGTGCAAACTCCACACAGACAGTTGCCTGAGGGTGGAATCAAAGCCAGGCCTCTGGTGCTGTGAGGCAGCTGTGCTAACCGCTGAGCCACCCATCACTTGCACTTTATAAGAATCATTTATAAGTGACTGACTTGGTCCACAATTTAAGTTCAGCTTTACAGAAATGCAGTTCTTGAAACAACTGAGACTATTTTTTAAAAACTGAAAGAACTGCAGATGCTGTAATGCAGAAACGAAAACAGAAATTGCTGGAAAACCTCAGCAGGTCTGGCAGCTTCAGTGGAGAGAAATCAAAGTTAATGTTTCTGGTGGAGTAACCCTTTCTCAGAACTGAGACTACTTTTTGTCAGTTTCTTTGATTCTCCTATTTTGTTTGCAGTACTAGGAAGAAGATTTGATGCATAAGGATACAGGAGTGGGAGTACAATGAAGCAATGTGAGAGCCTTGGGCCTGAAGGCTAATTGTGATCACAAGCCAGCTATTGCTGTGAAGTCACATTACTGGTTTATATCCTCAGAAAACTGATCTTATTCCTGTTTTGTAGCCTCACTATTTCTCAACAATAATTATCAGTAAGTTATTTTTGATAAAAGTTTCAGCAATAACAGCATAATTTCTAATTCTGCAGATGTAGTAATAAAGAAGGGGAAGGAGGCCATTCGGCCCCTGGAACCTATTCTGTCATTGCATTGATCATGACTTATTTGTTTTACTGGGGAGGCGATAGTCTGGTGGTCTTATTGCAAAGCAATTCATCAAGAGATTCAGGTAACATTCTGGGACATGGGTTTGAATCTTGTCCATGGCAGGTAGCAGAGTTGGATCTGGATCACTTATTCCTTTTAGGGAAGGAAACTGTTGTCCCTACATGGTCTGGCCTACATTTTTGCCCATCTCAAATTACCAAGCGGACATTTAAGACTCAAGGACATTGTAATGGGTTTGGGGTCACATGTATGCTAGACCAGGAAGGGATATCAGATTTCCTTCGCTGAATTACATTAACTACAGATGGCTTTTAGTTACAATTGACGGTGGTTACATGGTAAATATTAGACTAGCTTTTACCTCCAGAAATTCTAGTTGGTTCAGTTTTGCCGTCTGCCACCGTGGTGTTCAAACTTACATCCTCAGAACATTAACCTGGGGTTCTACATTTCTAATACAGTGATATTACCATGATGCCACCACCTTTCAATTGATTAAAAACACATTTAACTTTTTCTGGCAATAAAACAATAGCAGAAGTTGCTGGAAAACACTGAACGGGTCTGTAGAGAGCAATCAAAGTTAATATTTCAGGTCCAGTGACCCTTCCTCGGAGCTAACATTTTCTGGTTCTGTTCAAAAGTGTTGGCTCGAAATATGGCCAGGTAGATTAAACTGAATCTTTTCATAATTTGTGACGACTCTGTGAATAGTGGAGCTTGATTTCCTGTCAAACTGTCAGAACATCATCTAAACCTCTTCATTCAATAACTCAACTGAGACCTGACTAAAAACATGAAGGAATGACCAGTGAGATGTCTCAGGTCTTTTGAAAGGTGTCGCAATCCTACAACAACAAAACCTTGGATTACATTATCTCTGAACTTTCTTTAAGTAATTAAAATTGAAAACAGCTCTTCTCCTCTAGATCTTTTAAAAAAAAGTTGGAAAGTGGCCAACAGATTGCTCCAAGCACCAGGTGACTGAGCTAGAACTTCGAACATACCAGAGCCCTTTCAATTTATTTTATTGATTCGTTCGAGTTATTTATTTTGTGTCACTTCGCAAGAAAGATGCCGCAACATAATGTCGCAGTCCCTGGGTGTGAGGGAACTTAGTAAAAGGACATGATTTAAGATTCAACCCGACTCTCTGGGCTATTGATTTATAGAGTGCAAGATTAAGTCCTAGAGTTAGTAAAGTGAGGCTTTGAACTGATTGAAATTACAGACAGGATTTATTGATGCATTTACAGTGGCTGCAGAGTAAGTAGAATTCAACTTTTCTGAACGCGTAATGCTGTGTTTCAGCAAAATGTCAGGAAATGACCGATTTAGAGCAGATTGGAACACTGCATTTTTGTATGGAGCTGCTCTCGGCTCCTCAGCAACAGGAAGAATGAATTTTGTAACTTTTAGCTGTGCAGTTAATGTATCATTAAGTTCTCAATGCTCAAAACACATGGACGAAGATGGACACGAATTTGGCTGGGACAACGCATCCATAAAAACAAGCCAAAGAGAGACACGCCAGGGAATTCTTGGAGGCCTGACATTCCAACCGGAACTCTATCTACAAACACACTGAACTGTATCCGATATACAAACCATCAAAAAACAGAACCGGAAGTGATGCCAACCATCCCAGCAAACTGATGCAAGAAATAACAAGCAGGACAGAACACCGACGCACTGGTGATGTTACCTAGCAGAGTAACGAAACGTCTGCAGTCAAACACACCAGCTTGGTGAGTTTGTCTACAACCTCATCCACGACCCAAGCTATAAATCTTCTAAAAAAACTTTAAAGGGCCAGTTTTGTTAAATCAAAGATCTCAATTATACCTGTTTATGCTGAAAGACCTCTATTTTTCTATCATCACATTTGTCAAATAGACCTTGATATGATCAAATACATGTGGATTTGAACTGGCATGGCTAAGAAATATCATTTTTTATCGAGGAGTGGAATGGCCTACATAAATTTGATGCCTCTGCCTGTGTCTCAGGTATAAAACATGTACCTTGGCATCTAATATGGCAGATGACTTGTGCACCTGAGATGCACATATTGGCTCAGGATCCAGTGGAGAGATCCAATACTGCGGCCCAAGAATGGTGTTAGAACAGATCCAAAGTGGAGACGCACTCTTGCTTACTCTGTTTAGTCAGGTCCCATATATTGTGTTGCACTGTTAAAGTCCCATAGTCAACATATGCTCCTGTGTTAAAGACCATGAAAAATACGCAGGCAGCTGATAATGTAAAAAATGGTGAATGCCATTAATTGATCTCTGAGTGTAAATTAAGACCATTATATTCCTATCTATTATGTTCAGCCCAACTCTTTCACCAATTCTTTGAACCGGGTGCTGGATATTACAAAATGCTGTCACTAAAACCCATTACTTTGTGGAGCTAACCGCTGCATTTTGCTTCCTCCATTGGGAAGAATTATTTCACTGGAGTTGGCTTGTGTTTTTGGAGATGGGCCAGGTAACTTACCAGAATTCTGAAAAACTTGACAGCTTTGCATTAATAAATTGCAGATGAAATATAAAAAACATGTTCCAGCAGAAATGTTGAAAAATTATCGCTTGGCACTTAAAGGTTGTATTGACGACACTAAATGATACTAGTTATCTGAGTGAAATAGAATTAGTGGAATGGAATGGATAGGATTTGTTGCACTTTGATGATATCAAAAATAGAGAAATGATAGTCACTGAGAATAAACTCTCAATCACTGATGTGAACTGATGGTGCAGCATAACAGGTATACATTATTCTCTGTATACTGATAGCAGGGCTGAATGAGACAATGATTCTTTGCAACTAATCTTGTTTTTAATGAGAGGAAATGGAGCATATTGATGCCTGGTATTGCTCTGTTGAGTTGTCTTTCTTCTTTCTGCCAGTACATTTTAAACATAACCTGCTTTCCAACTTGTCCCCATAAGTAATGAATTAATCTGTGAATTATCACAACTTAATTGGGAAGAGTTCGCCAATACTTTTGCTCCACTGTTCCACACGACCATAAGAAGTATGAGCAGACATTGGCCATTCAGTCCATCAAATCTGTGCTATTTTATGAGATAACAAGGTGTAGAGCTGGCTGAACACTG